>NC_034190.2:48276572-48396572 GCF_002021735.2 Oncorhynchus kisutch | reverse complement strand
GTTTGTGTCAAGGGGAAGATGTCACAGGGTTGGCCTGTTCAACAGAAAAATGGGTATTTAAATTGTAATTTATAAAATATATGGGTTTATGAGATTTTTTTGGTTTGTTGAAGTTGCTTTTTCTGATTACAAGCAAGTGTGTCATCAAACTACTGGCCTCACTATTGTAGCGGCCTCTGGTGAGTGCTGTGATGGAGAATAGGGGCAGCAGGGGGAATGTGTTGGTGGACAGGGAACAGGGAATACGCTGTAAAGAGAAAAGATTTGAACACTACTGTTACCTGTCAGGTATCGATATGCCAATGGCCCTCGGCAATCTGTAGTATCAAGCCAAAAGAGACCATAATGTGTCACTCGCACTAATCACACACACACACACACACACACACACACACACACACACACACACACACACACACACACACACACACACACACACACACACACACACACACACACACACACACACACACACACACACACACACACACACACACACACACACACACACACACAGTACCTGAGTTTGTATATACACATACTTACTTAAGCCCTGTTCACACCTCTCACACCTCAGGCTGTAACCCGTTGAGAATCATACCTATACTTTTGGGTTTTAGTTAGCAGCAGGGGGAATGTGTTGGTGGACAGGGAACAGGGAATACGCTGTAAAGAGAAAAGATTTGAACACTACTGTTACCTGTCAGGTATCGATATGCCAATGGCCCTCGGCAATCTGTAGTATCAAGCCAAAAGAGACCATAATGTGTCACTCGCACTAATCACACACACACACACACACACACACACACACACACACACACACACACACACACACACACACACACACACACACACACACACACACACACACACACACACACACACACACACACACACACACACACACACAGTACCTGAGTTTGTATATACACATACTTACTTAAGCCCTGTTCACACCTCTCACACCTCAGGCTGTAACCCGTTGAGAATCATACCTATACTTTTGGGTTTTAGTTGCTGTGCAGCAATGGCTTGGAAGGGTTTGGCTTCCTGAGAACAACTTGAAGTACCAACAGATCTATTTCAAAGTAATTGCAAGTGTTAGATGAAGCAGGTGAGTCCCTATCATCTACCTACCAGTTTATCCACTGCTTGGATAGTATTTACTGTACATGAGGTGCGGGGCATAATCTATAAATCTCCTGGTCTCCAAGGCAACCAGCGCATATTGATTGGGATCAAACAGAGATGCATTTATTAAAAGCAAACTGTCAAAGAACAGTGGGGGAAAAAAATAAATCCATTATGAGAAACTGACATAAACTGGCAGATATGCTTGGGAAGCTTTTTTCAAATGCTCAGTTTCCCTTTGAGGTACCTGTCCGTGGTACAATGTGTACGTGTGTCACATCCAATAAACTGTAGAACAGGTACCTCACTGC
Source organism: Oncorhynchus kisutch (assembly GCF_002021735.2). Taxonomy (NCBI): domain Eukaryota; kingdom Metazoa; phylum Chordata; class Actinopteri; order Salmoniformes; family Salmonidae; genus Oncorhynchus; species Oncorhynchus kisutch. The sequence continues at coordinate 48,395,127 of NC_034190.2, read as the reverse complement.
TGTGTGTGTGTGTGTGTGTGTGTGTGTGTGTGTGTGTGTGTGTGTGTGTGTGTGTGTGTGTGTGTGTGTGTGTGTGTGTGTGTGTGTGTGTGTGTGTGTGTGTGTGGGTGTGTGTAGTCTGGTATGTTGACAATGTAGCTCTCTTTAATACACTAAGAAATCAAAGTCACACAGCAACAGAGACCTTGTGATGTCATGCTCACATTAGCCAGCAAACCTGGTCAGTGAAATCACTGAAAAACGTCAGGTATAAAAATATGGTCATTATGGAGATGGGTGATCAAAGGAGAGGACAATCCAAGCCAATGTGAATCAGGCCAGGCCAGGGGTCTGGAAAACCTGTGATCACATCATGGATGATCTCATAGCTACAGAAATCACACTCTCCCTCGCTTTCTCTCATAAACAGACACATATGCACATGCATGCACGTATACCAGCGCACGCACGCACGCGCGCACACACACACACACACACTTGTCTTTTGAAATGATCCCAGTACAATAATCTCTTGATAATTTATCTTTACCTAAGTTCCCTCTGAATTAACATGGGGACAGGGGGACTAATTCAGGTTAGTATTCCTACATTCCTTCAAAGTGTTTATATCTAAACTTTGGCAGACAAAGCCAAGCCAAGCTGTGCAGTGTGGCTGAATGAAGTGCACTAACACATAAAGCCATTGGCATGCCTCTGCCACCCGTTTATGTGACACTTTATTCGTTATATTCCATTTCTTTTAACATCACTCACTCAGTATGCCTCTCTCTTGTCTCTCTCTCTCTCTCTCTCTCTCTCTTTGTGCCACGGTGTATCTCTCCACTCTGTATGAATATAGATGTGTTATCAACAGTGCCATGGAGAAACTCGAGGGTCCCACTACCACTCCAGTCCTCCTCCTCATAGCGGCAGGGTCCTCTCTGTGACAGCCAGAAGGATCCTAGTACCACGGAGCTCTATGGCAGCATGTCCTGACTCACTGCTTGGTACTCTCTTGCGCCTCTCAAGACACACAAGGGGGGACACTTGTCCCCCCCACCCCCCCACCCCTCTCCAACACCCGTCTGCTTCGGTGATAAGTGGGCTCAACCCATCACGATGATGAGTCATGACTGGAGTCATGACTTGAGTCAGGGGAGGCATCTGCTAAAGGAGCTTGGTTAACAAGCTCTCACAGTCTCCCTCTTACCCTTTTCACCTGGCTGGATGTCAGTAGGTCTAATCCCTTTCCCTACTTTGGTCTTGTCTCATGACATCCTTTTCTCATTCTCTCCATTCCTCTCATCTCCCTACGTGGCACCTCTCTCTCTCTCTACTCCTCGCTCCCACTCCCCAGACGTTTATTTATTTCCTGAAGTCTGACTTATTCCAAGGAGCTGAATTTATTCTAAGCTGTCCTCCGCTGTGCCACATTTACATTTCTTTCCAGGGGTTGACGACGGAGAAGTGTCGCTGGGTAGAGAAGGATGCCTCCAGGCTCACAGCCCTCTTTTCACCGCCTGACGCCTCGTCCTCTTATCTTGAGAAAGGTGTGACGAGCAGCGATTCGCCACAGACTTTAAAGACCTCTGTCTGAAGTGGCTTGGGGGAGAGATTGGAGAAAATGGATTCGATTTGAAGGAAAGGATATCTGGTGTCACCTTTGAAAAGGGTGAATCTATCAACAGTAGCCTTCAAGCTATACGTACATACAGATGACTGTGTCTGTTCTGGATGTGTTGGAGAATAACAACATGTTGAAAAAGGTTGCCACGTGCTCTACACATTCGGCAGCTCTGGGATTCTAGGTTCCAGTTTTCAGGTGTAGAAGACATTGAACAGAGAGGCAACATCTTAAGGGTAAAGTGCCAACTGGGTGGAAGGATGAAACAGACTTTATTTTCCCATTTTCAAGCCCTGTCAAATACAACAAACATTTGCTGTGATATTTCAGACATGTTTATGAAATAAAAGGTCAACACTGTCTGGGTTTTTACTCAAGTCACAGTGAGGCCTGACGTGCGTCCCACATTTTTTTAGCGAGCAGATATTTCACACAGTTTGCTTTAGATGTGTCTCTTTTTCTCATTACACTTTGATATCATGTACTCATCCCTCCCACCTGCCCCTTTCCTCCCTCCCTCACTACCCCTGTGAATAGATTCAATCCCTAGCGTGCTCTGCTACAGCTCCTTCCCTGACGCCAGCAGCCATAGAGAAGGAGACAGAAAGGCATAGGGGAATTGATGGGTTGCTGTTAGCTCCGCAGGTGCTTCTGTTATCACTGGAGATGTAATTGATTTGGTGTGAGCCGCTTTGAATTAAAACTGGGACTCAAGTGCGCCGCATCAGCCACTTAACACCGAGTCCCTCAGAGTGGCGAGTAACACAACGCAACGCAACACAACAACACAAACAATCCAGCTGCAACACTCTGATAATGCAGTTTCAGTAGAGAATGTTTTAACTTTTGACTCTTTTCCCCTCTATTTCCCTTTTCATACCAGAACATGTCATTCTTTGTGGAGGGGGGGTTTGAGTTCAGCTCAAGTAGTTTTGTTGCTCAGTGGCATGGATGTCATCATTGTGGTTTGGATAAATAAAGCCAGGATCATTGCACTTCATTTGTCAGCTTCAGCCTTGGCGACAGTCCAAGCCTGTGGTGCTGGTCTGAGTTACTACAGCAACCGCTATCACCTGTAGGTTTCCACAGTCACTGAGCAAACACACATTACATGCACACATGTAACAATGGGATATAGCCTAATTCAAATATGAATGGATAACATTTTGGTACAGTAGCCCTTGTATCTCAATATGTCTTGCAACTCATCTGAATTAAAAAAAATATATAAACCATGTAACTCCCATACATGTGAGACTACTTACCACATGCACTGTCTCAGAGGGGAATAGAGAAATGACTGAGGCAATTTGATACTGGGGATGATTGTGTGGCTTTGGTAGGGATTTCAGGAGTGATGGCGGGAAATGGAAATGGCCTCAGATAGGCTTGGCTGAGCTCTTTGATAGTCTCTCAACTGTCATGGATCCTGAGCTTTTATAGCCAAGGAAACCCTTTATTCAACTGAAAGCACGAAGTCAAACCTGTTCGTCTCTAGGCTAAATCACAACCATAACATCTGTGGCCATTTCATCAAATGTGCTTATCACCGTATTAAACTAATGAAATGAAACCTTTTGGCACATACGCCGAAGTGCTGGAATAACGGCACAAAAAGACCAAACATGTTGCCTGGAACAGAATTATAGAGCATCTGGCTTTTTGAAGATTTCTTCCAGGAATAAACCCAGCATGTGTTTTAATTTGTCTCTGCTGGAGCTGGGAGCGTGGGGAAGGGAGGGATCACTGGGCCATAAAACACATCAAAATGGCACAGGGATGTTCATTCTGTTGCCCTGGTGACTGAACTGAATATAAGCCTATTGGGTTTCTAGTATAGTAGCAGAGCTATAGAAATCCATGGGACAAGTAACACACTGTTGCTAATAAACAGTGCAAGCTAGTTATCGCACTTGAAGAGCCCACAAGTACAATATTTTTTACTCTGGCCATTGGTGATGGTGAAGTATAGCCTACAACAGTCACTGCTAATAGGGGCCAGTACGCTCTAATTTCAATTGGATTGAATATAAACTAGCAATACTTGGAACATGGTCACTGGTTCCATAGCCTATTTGGTTTACAGGCTGCTATGCCTCCGATTGAATTGATGGTCTATAAATCGCAGTGGGACAGCAGCGTGCTCCCTCTCCAAAAGACGCGGGCGTCGCATCGATCCACCGGGTAGGCCATTAAGTGGGCCTCTTTAAGAATCATCTGAGCCAGCACCACCGGCCGTCACTTGAAATAATACATTAACGGAGTAGCCACTGAGTCCCGCGCACACGCTTCACAAATCAAGGCAATGAAAGCAGTGCAACCGGAAAGGACCGGAGCCACTCTTTATCTCCCTGGGATGGGAGTTGTAGATTCATTTACGCATTGGGCATTTTATAGACAGGCCTATGCTATGGATAAGACAGGAGTGCCACGTTGCAGATAAAATCAAGGCGGCACAGGTGTGTCAGATTAATTTGAGTTTTTTACAAATCTAATTCTTATATGGATTAAGGTCACTTATTTGACGTTCAGAAATGCTTTGCTGTGTTTGCAAGACAATCGTGATTTATCTTAGACCACTTGGGATATGAAACTTGGGATATTATTTTGGGAGTAATTTGGTTTAGAATAGACTAAGTTCCAATGCGTAGCCTCGGTCAGACCCCCTATGCACGCCTCCACAAGTTGCTGTCCTTGGTGCTGAATGCTTTCATTCGGAGATTCAGCACTCTGTCAGTATTGAGTGAGAGAGAGAGTGCTCATTACCATGCTTTTTCGCTTTCTGTGGGCGCTCAGCGATTTATGTTACAATTTCTTATCTGTGGGTTTCTAGGGTTGAAACCAGGCTGCAAATATATACAGTGCAAGTCAAAAGTGTGGACACACAAACTCATTCAAGGGTTTTGCTTTATTTTTACTATTTTCTACATTGTAGTATAATGGTGAAGACATCAACAATATGAAATAACACATACTACATATCATGTAGTAACCAAAAAAAGTGTTAAACAAATCAAAATATGATTCTTCAAAGTAGCCACCCTTTGCCTTGATGACAGCTTTGCACACTCTTGGCATTATCTCAACCAGCTTCAGCTGGAATGATTTTCCAACAGTCTTGAAGGAGTTCTCACATATACTGAGCACTTGTTGGCTGCTTTTCCTTCACTCTGCAGTCCAACTCATCCCAAACCACTTACATTGGTTTGAGGTTGGGTGATTGTGGAGGCCAGGTCATCTGATGTAGCACTCCATGACTCTCCTACTTGGTCAAATAGCCCTTACACAGCCTGGAGGTGTGTTGGGTCATTGTCCTGTTGAAAAAACAAGTGATAATCCCACTAAGTGCAAACCAGATGGGATGGCATATCGCTGCAGAATGCTGTGGTAGCCATGTTGGTGTGCCTTGAATTCAAAATAAATCACTGACAGTGTCACCAGCAATGCATCCCCACACTATCACACCTCCTCCTCCATGCTTCACGGTGGGAACCACACATGCGGAGATCATCCGTTCACCTACTCGGCGTCTCACAAAGACACGGCAGTTGGAAACAAAAATCTCAAATTTGGACTCATCAGACCAAAGGACAGATTTCCACCGGTCTAATGTCCATTGCTTGTGTTTCTTGGCCCAAACAAGTCTCTTCTTCTTAAGTAGTGGTTTCTTTGCAGCAATTCGACCATGAAGGCCTGATTCAAGCAGTCTCCTCTGAACAGTTGATGTTGAGATGTGTCTGTTACTTGAACTCTGTGAAACATTTATTTGGGCTGCCATTTCTGAACCTGGTAACTCTAATGAACTTATCCTCTGCAGCAGAGGTAACTCTGGGCCTTCCTTTCCTGTGGCGGTCCTCATGAGAGCCAGTTTCATCATAGCGCTTGATGGTTTTTGTGACTGCACTTAAACTTTTTCAAAATTCTTAATTTTCCGTATTGACTGACCTTCATGTCTTGATGGACTGTCGTTTCTCTTTGCTTATTTGAGCTGTTCTTGGACTTGGTCTTTTACCAAATACGGCTATCTTCTGTATAACCCCCTACCTTGCCACAACACAACTGATTGGCTCATGTGCATTAATCCTTGTGTTGTCTTGAGGGAAGCTGGTTGAGAGAATGCCACGAGTGTGCAAAGCTGTCACCAAGGTAAAAGGTGGCTACTTTGAAAAATCTCAAATAGAAAATATATTCGGATTTATTAAACTCTTTTTTTGGTTACTACATGATTCCATATGTGTTATTTCATAGCTTTTATGTCTTCAATATTATTACGCAATGTAGTAAAAATAAAGATAAACCCTTGAATGAGTAGGTGTGTCCAAACTTTGGATTGGTATATATATTTAAACAAACAAACTTGATTTATATAGCACATTTCTTACAACAAGTGCATTTCGAGGTGCTTAACAAATCAATTTATAAAAGGTGAGAAAGATTCAAATCAACGTTTCTATGCAAATATAAAATCAATAGGCTATAAACTTGAATAAAAATGAAGAAATACATTCAAATAGTAAAACATTAATAAAATAACAGTGGATATAATCGGTATTTTGTTTTGTAAATGTATAGCCCTATATATGTTATCTGATTTCAAATTTAGTCTATAGGCTCTCCATATCACGGCATGCACAACGCTGGAGAAATTTATATTTTGGACAGAATCTCAAAAATCTCGCGAGCATTGATTCTCTCTAAACGTTCTACAACATGCAAAGAAAACAAATTCTGATTGAAAAATTGAGAAACTGCTGGAAAATGTTGGGAATATTTGAAATGTCATTGATAGCAATGCACAGTGAATCCACGTAGCCTATCCTTCGGGACTTGGTGTGCATTTTGTTTGAAGGGGAAAAGAACACAACGTACTGTACATTCCATTCCATTCACTTTCTCTCTTATCCGTTTGCGCCTCCTTCCAACACCAACACTGCTGCTGGATTCTACGCATCAGCCAGAGGGGGCGAAAGAGGTGGACAACAGTGAGCACCACTACCACCTGCAAGGGTGCGTCTGCTCTCTCAGAGATCCGGCTGAGTGTTTCGGTTCCGAGGGCTTGAAGATGAAGAAGCAGAATGTGCGGACCCTCTCTCTCATCCTCTGCATGTTTTCCTACCTGCTGGTGGGAGCCGCGGTGTTCGACGCGCTTGAATCAGAGACGGAGAGCTCCCGCCGACGCATTCTGGAGCTGAAGCGCACCGAGATGAAGAAGAAATACCGGTTGTCCGAGGACGACTACCGGCAGATCGAGCAGGTGGTACTGCAAGCGGAGCCCCACCACGCCGGGAGACAGTGGAAATTCGCGGGGTCTTTCTACTTTGCCATCACGGTCATCACCACCATTGGCAAGTTTCGCTTGCTTCAATTACTTTTGTTATGTCTGAGTGTGTTGCAGGTGTTAGGAAATTGTTTTATAAATAGAGTGTCTGCAGTGTTCTGCATCGGTGAATAGCCTACTGTGCAGAAGTTAGGGATGTTAAATTTGCATTGCAGGTAGCCATTGACCTATTTTAAAGTGTCATTTAATAAATTGAACAGAATATTGTAGTATGTACTTTCTTATTCTCTGCATTCCTTAGCCATTGCCTTCAAAAGCCTCAGTATTGGTCTACAATCACCTACAGTAAAGAGTAACTGTGGCATCTATCTCCACAGGTTATGGCCATGCAGCTCCAGGCACAGATGCTGGGAAGGTCTTTTGCATGTTCTATGCTGTGCTGGGCATCCCTCTTACCCTAGTCATGTTCCAGAGCCTGGGCGAGAGGATGAACACGTTCGTTCGCTACCTCCTGTGGAGGGCCAAGCAGTGCCTGGGGTTACGGAGGACTGAGGTGTCCATGGAGAACATGGTTTCGGTGGGCTTCCTGTCCTGCATCGGCACTCTGTGTGTCGGGGCAGCAGCCTTCTCCCACTACGAGGGCTGGACCTTCTTCCACGCCTACTACTACTGCTTTATCACGCTCACCACCATTGGGTTTGGGGACTTTGTGGCACTGCAGAAGAAGGAGGACCTCCAGGAGAAGACGCCCTATGTGGCCTTCAGCTTCATGTACATCCTGGTGGGGTTGACAGTGATCGGAGCCTTCCTCAACCTAGTAGTGCTGCGCTTCCTAACCATGAACACAGAGGACGAGAGGAGGGACGCCCAGGAGAGGGCCTCCATCAAAAGGGAGAGGGGCTTGCTTACCATGGGGCTCCATGGAGGAGAAGGAGGACCAGAGCAGGGCAGAGGAGAGCTTGGGGGCAGGGACAGGGGGAGGGACAGGATGGGGCAGAGCCGCAGTCACAGCAACCTTTTCCGGCCCATGGAGGAGGGCACCAGCCGCACTAACCTCATCACCTCCCCAGTGGAGGAGCAGGAGGAGAGGGACAGGGCCAGGGGTGCACCCTGCAAGCAGAGGCTGCACTTACAGCTGCATGGCACAGGCAGACTAAAGACAGAGTCCCCCCTGGGCTCCCTGTGCTCCTGTATGTGCTACCGTCTGGGGGTGTGTGACAGCCCCCTGCCTTCCCGCAGCGAGCACCACAGGTGTAACATTAACTCTGTCTACTACAGCTCCGTCTCCTACAGGACCCAGGGCTGCTCCCCCAGGGACAACACAGGACTCTCGTCCCCAGGGAACACACTCTCGCCTCAGCACATCTTCAAGGAGTACCCCCACTCCCGGAGGAAGTCAGTGTAGCACCACGTTGGGACAGAATCTTTGTTTGTAAATGTTGGATTAATACAGTATTTCAAACATATATTTTGAATACACTACAGAGACAAGGTATTGCAGTACACTACAGATGCACACTCATTAGAGGATTAATTGTTGTAAATGATTGGCAGAGGCAATAGAATCTGTTTCATCACAGGAATTTTAGAACCTATTTTCCCTAATTAGATGATTACTGTGCTGTATTTCTTCTAAGGACGCAGTTAAGTTGTTCTTTCATTATAGCCACTGGAGATTTGTCTTGTGAATCAATTCACTTACCATTGTAATACGCTGTTAGTCTTTTGATTGTGCCCCAATAGTTTTTTCTCCTAGATAGTTTATGAGAATTATCTGCATTTTATTTTTTGTTGTTGCATGCAAATAAGAGTGAGATGCATGGTTAAGATGATGCACATGGCATGATAATTATGAAAATGGTTGTAATGATGCAAATTACTATATTTAGGTATTATTATTGTTTTTTAAGTAGCTGACACACACACACACACACACACACACACACACACACACACACACACACACACACACACACACACACACACACACACACACACACACACACACACACACCCACACACACACACACACACACACACACACACACACACACACACACACAAACACACACACACACACACACACACACACACACACACACACACACACACACACACGCGCACAAACACAAACACATGCACACACATACAGTGCCTTCAGAAAGCATTCACACCCCTTGACTTTTACAAGATGTTGTGGTGTTACAGCCTGAATTTAACACAATGCCCCATAATGTCAAAGTGGAATCATGTTTTTTAGTAATTTTTACAAATGAATAAAAAATGAAAAGCTGACCCCAAGTATTCAACCCCTTTGTTATGTCAAGCCTAAAGATGTTCAGGAGTAAAAATGTGCTTAGCATGTCAGATAATAAGTTGCATGGACTCAATAATGTATCAATACAGTCATTACAAAGATACAGGCTTCCTTCCTAACTCAGTTGCAGGAGAGGAAGGAAACTGCTCAGGGATTTCACCACGAGGTCAACAGTTACAGAGTTTAATGGCTGTGATAGGATAAAACTGAGGATGGCTCAACAACATTGCAGTTACTCCACAATACTAACCCAATTGACAGCGTGAAAATAAGGAAGCTTGTACAGAATAGAAATATTCCAAAACATGCATCCTGTTTGCAACAAGGCACTAAAGGAATACTGCAAAAAATGTGTCAAAGCCATTCACTTTTTGTCTTACTTACCCAGAAAGACTCACAGCTGTAACCCCTGCCAAAGGTGATTCTAACATGTATTGACTCAAAGAGTTGAATACTTATTTAATCAAGCTATATTAGTGTCAAGCTACATTTTTTACAGATGTTAGTATTTTGTGTAGATTGTTGACATGTTTGTCATTATCTCCATTTTAATCCCACTTTGTAACACAACAAAATGTGGACTATTTTCTGAAGGCACTGTACACACACACACACACACACACACACACACACACACACACACACACATAATGAGTAAAGCAGGTTCTCAGCATGTTGGATGCTGCGATTCTGAGGAAAGTACATATTGCATGCCTTTAATGGAATTATGGAATCATGTTTTAATGAAAAGGACATTAATAGATAGGAACACGTATATGGCAGAGATGGCCTTTAATGAACCATATCAATGACATGAATACATCATTGTATTATACAGTAGGAGGTAGGAGGTTAAAAACAACCCTGCATACATTTCCCTGCGATCTAGCACAGTACAGAGACAATGCCTATAAGGCTATGTGTTCATTTACATTTTTTAGGATGTAACACTGCCTGGTATGTAGCGAAACCTTTCAGAAATCTTTAGGCCAATTTACTTGCAGGCTCCATGGGCATTTAAAAAATATGTATCAGGTTTGGTTTCAACCTTTTACTAAAGTTCTGATGCTGACAAAATATTAAAAGGTGAGAAGGGACCATAAACAAATTACAGAATGGTTATTTACCCCCCCCCCCAACCTCTGAACATTGCTGTATAATATACTCTATAACTAGGTGTCCCTCATGTCTAATAGAGATAACATGTTCCCAGAACCAACACTGAGGTGGACTGGCTGCCCGTCAGTAGTTTCAGTTACTGTTAGTCTGTCAGTTCGTTTTTTCCATTTCTGGGACACCTGATTCCCCTTGGCTCTGTTTCAGGTCGTATTATGTTTATAATTTCCTTGTATATAGTATAGAAATTGTATAGAAATAGATGTAATGTATATTTTCCTGGATGGCCCCTATTTTCTGCCTGATAGCCCAGTTGTTAAGAGCCTGCTGTAGTCAGTCTTACTAATCACTCTGTAGTGAATGCAGGGGGCAATGTGTATCACATACCCATTGCCTCAAATGCAATTTTAATTCTGAAGATTCCCATTGAGAAAGCTATGGTTTGAATTGGGTAATATGATTCACACTCATGCATGCAGGCACGCCAGTAGCGGAGCCAAACATTATTTGGTGGGTGGGCCTGCAGAAATGTGGGTGTCCCTCCCCCCGACCAGTGGTGCTCGGTGCCTTTTAAGATTAAGGAGGACGTAAATGTTTTTATGAGCATGGACATATTTCCATTACATCATATTGGATGACTGTTATTCATATTCCATTTAATGTAACATCTAACTAACACGCTACAAACACGCAGTACAGTGTACAGCAAGCAGTTTAGCAGCTACAAGGTGGGCCCCGGTGGCAATAAATGAATAAAACTGAAAGCTTGCCTTGACTTGGAAGAGTTCCAGTGTTGGATAGCACTAGGCAGCTAGCTAATATAAACACACATTTTCTCTGTTCGAGTAAGCTAAATTAGCAAGCGTCTTTAGCTAGCTAAGTAAGTGAAAGTAAAAGCGAAAAAAATACATCAAAATCTCTCTCTGCTGCTTCTCCTTAATTAAAAAAGAAGTAATTTGTTCAAAACTATGAAACTATTGTCTTTCTCTCTCGTTGCGTTAACAACTCACCACATTTTATGCACTGCAGTGCTAGCTGGCTGCTTTCAGTACTAGATTCATTCTCTGACCCTTTGATTGGCCTGACAACATGTCAGTTCATGCTGCAAGAGCTTTGATAGGTTGGAGGATGTTCCCCCGAACTTGTTATTACTGTATAAGTCTATGGAAGGGGGTGAGAACCATGAACCTCCTAGGTTTTGTATTGAAGTCAATGTACTCAGAGGAGGACCGAAAATAGCTGTCATCTGGCTACACCATGGTGCTACCCCAGAGAGTGCTGTTGAGGCTACTGTAACCGTTCATTGTAAAACAGTGTGTTTTAATCAGTTATTTGGTCTTGTGAATATATTTAATACAGTTTTGCCTAAAAATGATAACTTTTTCAATGTTTCACAATTTAATTTCTTAAATTCTACAGATTTTCCATGGTGCAGAGAGGAAAATGTGCAGTTTCTTAGCTAATCTCATGCTATTCTACACACTCTACACACAGAGAAAATGTTGAATTTGAAAACCAATTAAAAGCTCAAATATACACTGAATATACCAATCATTAGGAACATCTGCGACACCTACAAGGTGTCGAAAGCGTTCTACAGGGATGCTGGCCCATGTTCGCTCCAATGCTTCCCACGGTTGTGTCAAGTTGCCTGGATGTCCTTTGGATGGTGGACCGTTCTTGATACACACGGGAAACTGTTTAGCTTGAAAAACCATCAGCGTTGCAGTTCTTGACACAAACGAGTGCACCTGGCACCTGCTACCACACCCCGTTCAAAGGCACATAAATATATTTTCTGGCCCATTCACCCACAGTCCTCTTCATCTACATTGATTGAAGTGGATTTAACAAGTGACATCAATAAGGGATCATAGCTTTCACCTGGTCAGTCTATGTCATGGAAAGAGCAGGTGTTGGTGTCAGGTTAATGCTTTGTGTACTCAGTGTAGGAGTGTTGACCATGATAAAGGCACTGTGTTATGATCTGTCTTGTTTGCTAAGTGAAGTAGAGAGTGGCATGGTGCATATAGCCATAGAAACACTGTGACATACTGTATGCCTCAATGTGGTCATATTCATTGTTTATTGGGGATGGGGCTTTCAGTTGATTATTTTTGGTCAACCATCCCATGAGAATGAATGTCATTCCAGTTCATCTGGATGTAATTCCAGTTCACTGCTTGCTTTACATTGCATCTGATGGTGTTTGCATGTTTAGGTAAAAATACAAATAATGTCCAGTTCGCAGAGGTGGGTATAGTGCTTGAAAATCTAAATTACTTTTACTTTAATTGTAATTTACTCAAATAAAAAACTACTCGAGAAAGAGTAAAGAAAAGTATCCGGTCAAAAAACGACTTAAGTGCTAGTTACAAATTTTGTTTTTGTAATTTTTTACACCTGATGGTAAACTGTGACAGCAAACAAAAATAACAACTTGATTTGCAATTGATTTGACATTCATTTATTATTTTAGCCTGCCAGCACCATCTTGTGGACCCAAGGAAGAGTAGTATCTGCGTTAACAGCAGATATTGGGGATCCTAATAAAAATACTAAATTGCAGATGTCCTCCAGCACAGATAGTCTCCAATCTCAGAAAAAGGTAAATGGTACTCGAGACATTGGAATAATTTCACAATTTCAATAGCATTAATGAAAATGTATTTCACGATATAATTTCAAGTGAACGTATACTAAAAATATTTACACAAAATGTTTACACAAAGCGTTTAATATTTTACTCAATAAAATATCAAGGACGGTCAGGTGTTCCACTAGTGCTAGCTGGCTGTACTACAGACACCTGTCATTGTCGTGGGACGACTCATTGTTATCTTTTCGTAATACAACTGGTTGCAGTAAAGAGCCAACCTGGATATTAAGGAGATCCTGAGGGAAATCGACGAGTACCAACAGCTTTACGCTATGGAGGAACAACATACTCCATCATGGAAAGATCCGACTACCCCATACGAAAAAAAACAGATTAATCTACAGACACGGACTATTTACTTATGATTTACTCTTACTTAGTAGAGGCTAGTGCTCTGAATCCATGCAACATTGGAAAAGTTGTGTGAGGAGGTAACAGGGCTGAGGGGGAGTTTGGAGTTTAGCCAGAGGGAAATTCTCACGCTCCAAGGAGAGAACAAGCCACTCACAGTCAAGGTAAAAATCCACGATTCCAACATGGATTGTCTACTCAGAGAAAACAGGGTGATGAAGGAGCTGCTAATAGACATACAAAGTCGTAGCATGCGTGTATTTCTTTTTTTTCTGGGATTCCTGAGGACGCATCCAATAATCCAGAGGGGGCCATCAGAGAATTCATGAAATCCGCCTTGAAACTTCCTATAGAGACGGTAAACAAGGTGGCTTCCCACCGAGTACACAGACTTGGAGCTCAGAGCGACAAGACCAAGGGTCCCCAACCGATCATTACAAAATTTGAGCACTACCAACAAAAGGAGCTGATCAAAAGCAAGGGAAGGAAGCTTAAAGGATCCAAATTTAGTCACAATAACCAATTTCCAAGGGAGACAAACAAACGTCGTAAGAGACTGTATCCGGCACAAAGGCAACAGAGGGAGAAGGGTAAGCGTGCCTTTCTCATTGTGGACAAACTCTTTATAGATGGACAGCTATTCCGAGACAGCTCCATAACACCATGGCTGTACTAAATTCTACAGGGCCTTCGGGTTATGAAAAAAAGAAAGTATGAAAACTGTAAAAATATCTGAACACTATGAAGTGGATGTGAACACACACGTACTCAATTACATGCTCGCTTACACATACACACCTGATCTCACTCTCTTCTCTCCCTCTCTCACCTCTCTCACTATTGTCGAGAACTGTTTCTTTCATTTAATATGTTTCTTGTTTGTCAATCTTTTTGATTTATTTGTCTACATGTTTATACAGTTGAAGTGGGAAGTTTACATCCACTTAGGCTGGAGTCATTAAAACTTGTTTTTCAACCACTCCACAAATGACTTGTTCACAAACTATAGTTTTAGCAAGTCGGTTAGGACTTCTACTTTGTGCATGACACAATTACTTTTTCCAACAATTGTTTACAGACAGATCATTTCAATTGTATTTCACTGTATCACAATTCCAGTGGGTCAGAAGTTTACATACACTAAGTTGACTGTGCCCTTAAACAGCTTGGAAAATTCCAGAAAATTATGCAATGGCTTTAGAAGCTTCTGATAAGCTAATTTACATAATTTGAGTCAATTGGAGGTGTACCTGTGGATGTATTTCAAGGCCTACCTCCACAAGTCTGGTTCATCCTTGAGAGCAATTTCCAAACATCTGAAGGTTCCACGTTCATCTGTACAAACAATTGTATGCAACTATAAACACCATGGGACCACGCAGTCGTTATGCCGCTCAGGAAGGAGACGCATTCTGTCTCCTAGAGATGAATGTACTTTGGTGCGAAAAGTGCGAATCAATCCCAGGACAACAGCAAAGGACCTTGTGAAGATGCTGGAGGAAACAGGTACAAAATTATCTATATCCACAGTAAAACAAGTCCTATATCGACATAACCTGAAAGGCCGCTCAGCAAGGAAGAAGCCACTGCTCCAAAACCGCCATAAAAAAGCCAGACTATGGTTTGCAACTGCACATGGGGACAAAGATCGTACTTTTTGGAGAAATGTCCTCTGGTCTGATGAAACAAAAATAGAACTGTTTGGCCATAATGACCATCATTATGTTTGGAGGAAAAAGTGGGAGGCTTGCAAGCCGAAGAACACCATCCCAACCGTGAAGCACGGGGGTGGCAGCATGATGTTGTGGGGGTGCTTTACTGCAGGAGGGACTGGTGCACTTCACAAAATAGATGGCATTGTGAGGAAGGAAAATTATGTGAATATATTGAAGCAACATCTCAAGACATCAGTCTTGTTGAAGCTGAAGCTGAAGCTGAAGTTGAAGCTTGGTCGCAAATGGGTATTCCAAATGGACAATGACCCCAGGCATACTTCCAAAGTTGTGGCAAAATGGCTTAAGGACAACAAAGTCAAGGTATTAGAGTGGCTATCACAAAGCCCTAACCTCAATCCCATAGAAAATTTGTCGGCAGAACTGAACAAGCGTGTGCGAGTAAGGAGGCATACAAACCTGACTCAGTTACTGTACATCAGCTCTGTCAGGAGGAATGGGCCAAAATTCACCCAATTTATTGTGGGAAGCTTGTGGAAGGCTAACCAAAATGTTTGACCCAAGTTAAACAATTTAAAGGCAATGCTACCAAATAATAATTGAGTGTATGTAAACTTCTGACCCACTGGGAATGTGATGAAAAAAATAAAAGCTGAAATAAATCATTCCCTCTGCTATTGTTCTGACATTTCAAATTCTTAAAATAAAGAGGTGATCCTAACTGACCTAAAACAGGGATTTTAATACAAGGATTAAATGTCAGGAATTGTGAAAAACTGAGTTTAAATGTAATTGGCTAAGGTGTATGTAAACTCTCGACTTCAACTGAATATGTTTACAACAAGCAAGGGGAAGATATCAGAATAGGGGCATTGGAGAACAATAACATAATGTACGGAATACATTTGTACTGTAGTGAAGCCGTCTCTATAGTAATGCAAGTTCTCTTTCATGATCATATGAAACGTCAATTGCTATGGAAATGCTGGGATGTGTTTTTCAATGATGTTAAAGGTAATTATGATGCAACTATGATGGTGATACGATATGGATTAAAATGATCATCATGAATATTAAGGCTATACGCACTACATGTTACACACATAGACTCTCAACCATGCAAATTGGCAGAGTTATTATTTATTTGGACAGCACACATTATAGGCTTACTCTTATACAGACATCGTACACACTCTCACTAAATCACATCCAATATCATGCACATCAACCTACTCATATTTACTGCACACATAATGTCTTGTCTCAATTTTCTAACATCTGTGCCATTGGCTCACAGGCAAACAGGCAAGAGAATAAAACAAACATTGCTAGAACCTATTTCTTGAATTGTAAATATCAGACATTTGAAAGCTCTAATTTTGACCGTCATAATTCCTCTGATGGTAATAACTTAACAAACACTAATTATGTTCAATTTAGACTGAGAATAGTATCTAGTTATGGTAAGGGGTGAAATAGGTATAGCCAGTTATAATTGTAACGATTTAGCAGATAAAAAAATCAAATCAGTCTTTACGTGGCTAAAAGAAAAGGAATGTAACATATACTGTTTACAGGAAATTCACTCTACACCTTTAGATGAAGTTGCATGGAAAAGGGAATGGGTTGGTGAAATAATTTTCTGTCTAGGACAAAGGAACTCAAAAGGTGTGATGATATTAATTAACAAAACTGTCGATCTGAATAGGAAAATAGTCAGGAATGATTCGCTAGGAAGGTGGATCTTTTTGAATATGAAAGTGGACGAAAAAGAGATTTGGCTCATTAAACTATATGGTCTAAATCATGATGATTCATATTTTTTCGAAAATATTTATACCAATTTATTGAACTTACAGGCAAAAAATGATCTAATCATTATAATAGGAGACTATAACACAGTGTTTAAGTACCTCAATGGACCGTAAAATAAATCACTCTTAAAGGAAATCACAAATATTATGGACACATTAGAAATAGTGGATATTTGGATACTAAAAAAACGTGATCTAGTGAGATATACATGGAGGAGACTTAATCAAGCTTGTCGTCTTGACTACTTTCTTGTCTCTTTCTCTCTTGTATCAAAGGTTAAAAAAGTTTTAATAGGAGACAGAATGCTATCGGATCATCATCTAATTGGCCTTCAAATAACACTTCTAGAATTTCCATGTGGACGGGGATATATATTGGAAATATAATCAAAGTTTGCTGGAGGACAACTTATTTTTAAATAAGACAAAATAATTTATAACTGAATAATATATCCCCCTATGGTTCAGGACACCTTTAAATGTACCTTCAGGGGTCATTCAATTCAATATTCATCAATAATTAAAAAAGCAGTTTCTGGCTAAAGAGACCAGACTAACAAGGGAAATTCATGAACTAATATTACAGGTAAATAGCAATAAAAACGATATTACAGAGATACAAAATAAGTATATTTTTAATAAGGGAAAAACTAAATGAACTTGAGGAACTGATTCAAGAACGAGCCAATGTAATATATTACAAAAATAAAGCAAACTGGATGGAATATGGTGAAAAATGCACAAAATTCTTCTTGAATTTCCAATACAGGAAAGCTAACAAAAATAATTTGCAGAAAGTCGTTACTGAAGACAGAGTCATCTATTTTAAAAGAGGAAGCTAAATATTTTAGGCAGATGTTCTCTTTTCCATCTCATCCTCTCCCACTGAATGAGGATTACGGTAAGGACATATTTCCAAATAATATATAAAAAATGGAAAATTAACAAATGTACAGAAAGATCAGTGCGAAGGCCAATTTACGGAGGAATAATTTTTTGAGGCTATTAAATCCTTTCAGTCTGGAAAAACCCCAGGGCTTGATGGCATACCGGTAGAGGTATATCAAGCCTTTTTTGATGTACTAAAAGCTCAATTGTTAAATTGTTTTAACTACTCCTATAGAAATGGTAGTCTGTCAGGTACTCAGCAGGAAGGTCTGATTCCTCTATTATTAAACAAGACCCAGATGGCAAATATAAAGGCCCAGTCTATCTAACAAACTGGAGGCCCCTTACACTTCAATGTTGTGATGCAAAAATACTAGAAAAATGCATAGCACTCAGAATTAAAAGGATTTTACCAGGTATTGTTCATCCTGATCAGGCAGGTCTTTATAAACACTAAAGAAACAAGACCATCCACATATATCGATCACATTTTTACTAATACTGTAGAATTTTGTTCTATAGCTGTATCTGTACCCATTGCATGCAGTGATCACAATATAGTGGCTATATCCAGGAAAGCCAAAGTTCCAACAGCTGGGCCTAAAATAGTATATAAGAGATCATACAAAATATTTTGCTGTGACTCTTATGTGGATGATGTTAAAAATATTTGTTAGTCTGATGTGATTAATGAGGAGCATCCAGATGATGCACTTGATGAATATGTGAAATTGCTTCTTCCAATTATTGATAAACATGCATCTGTTATTAAGAAACTGACTGGATTGATGAGGAATTGAAAAACTGTATGGTTGAAAGAGATGGGGCAGAAGGAGTGGCTAATAAGTCTGGCTGTACATCTGACTGGCTGACTTCCTGCATATTGAGAAATGATGTGACTAAACTCAACAAAAAGAAGAAGAAACTTTATTAAGAAGCCAAGATCGATGATAGAAAAAACTTTGGAGCACTTTCAATGAAATTATGGGCAGAAAGACAAATTCAAATTCAACTTAATCTTTCATCGAATCAGATGGCTTATTCATCACCAAACCATTTGATATTGGCAATTATTTGAATTATTATTTCATTGGCAAAGTGGGCAAACTTAGGCAGGAAATGCCCACGACAAACAGTGAGCAATTATATTCATGCATAAAAAAAATTATAATGAAAAGAAAAGCAGTGCAAGTTTGAATTTTGTAAAGTTAGTGTGGGAGAGGTGGAAAAACTATTGTTAACGACCAATAATGACAAACCTTCTGGCATTGACAACTTAGATGGAAAGCTACTAAAGATGGTGGCTGACTCTATAGCCAGTCCTATCAGTCATATTTTTAATCTGAGTCTAGAGGAAAGTCTTTGTCCCCAGGCCTAGGTGAAGCCAAAGTAATTCCGCTACCCAAGAGTGGTAAAGCGGCTTTTACTGGTTATAACAGCAGACCTATAAGCTTGCTGCCAGCTCTTAGCAAAATGTTGGAAACAAATTGTGTTTGACCAAATACAATGTTATTTCTCTGTAAACAAATGAACAGACTTTCAGCATGCATATAGAGAAGGGCACTCAACATGTACTGCACTGACACAAATTACTGATGCTTGGTTGAAAGAAATTGATAATAAGACGATTATGGGAGCTGTACTGTTAGATTTCAGTGCAGCCTTTGATAATATTGACCATAACCTGTTGTTGAAAAAACATAAGTGCTATGGCTTTTCAACCTCTGCCATATCGTGGATTCAGAGCTATCTATCTAATAGAACTCAAAGGGTTTTCTTTAATGGAAGCATCTCTAATGCCAAACATGTAAAGTGTGGTGTACAGCAGGGCAGCTCTCTAGGCCATCTACTCTTTTCTATTTTTACCAATGACCTGCCACTGGCATTAAACAAAGCATGTGTGTCCATGTAAGCTGATGATTCAACCATATACGCATCAGCAACCACAGGTAATGAAGTCACTGAAACCCTTAACAAAGAGTTGCAGTCAGTTTTGGAATGTGTGGCCAGTAATAAACTAGTCCTGAACATCTCTAAAACTAAGAGCATTGTATTTGGTACAAATCATTCCTTAAGTGCTAGACCTCAGCTGAATCTGGTAATGAATGGTGTGGCTATTGAACAAGTTGAGGAGACTAAATTACTTGACGTTACCTTAGATTGTAAACTCTCATGGTCAAAACATATAGATTCCTTGGTTGCAAAGACGGGGAGAGGTCTAGTCGTAATAAAGAGACGCTCTGTTTTTTTTAGTTCTGCAGGCTCTAGTTTTGCCTAATCTTGATTATTGTCCAGTCGTGTGGTCCAGTGCGGCTAGGAAAGACCTAGTTAAGATACAGCTGGCCCAGAACAGGGCGGCATGTTTTGCTCTTAATTGTAATCAGAGGGCTGATATAAATACTATGCATTCCAGTCTTCTTTTTATAAGAAACATTAATGTGTTGAAAATCCCAAATTGTTTGCATAGTGAACTTCCACACAGCGCTGACACACACACTTATCCCACCAAACATGCCACCAGGGGCCTTCTCATAGTCCCCAAATCCAAAACAAATTCAAGAAAACATACAGTATAATATAGAGCCCTTATTGCATGGAACTTCCTTCCATCTCATATTGCTCAAATAAACAGTAAACCTGGTTTCAAAAAACAGATAAAGCAACACCTCGCAGCACAACGCCTCTCCCTTAGTTGACCTATATAGTTTGTGTGTATACATTGATATGTAGGCTACGTGCGCCTTTTTAGAAATGTATGTAGTTCTGTCCTTGAGTTGTTCTTGTCTAATGATGTTCTGTATCATGTCATTCTGTATTATGTTTCATGTTTTGTGTGCACCCCAGGAAAGGTAGCTGCTGCTTTTGCAACAGCTAATGGGGATCCTAAAAAAATACCAAATACCAAATACATAGACGATACATTGGAGATAATATACACAATATAACTACTAGAAATAATAGAACATCATGAAACATCTAAGCCAGGTCTGGTATTTATAGCGGAAAATGCATTTGATAAAGTAAGACTGGATTTTATTTCTAAATACCTGTATTTTTTTCAATTTCGGGGATTCTCTTCTAAAATGGGTAAAAATAATGCATACCAACCCCAGGTGTAAAATAGTAAATAACAGCAAATTCTCAGGGAGTTTTGAAATGTTAAGAGGACTTAAACAAGGGTGTCCGCTGTCACCATATTTATTCATTATGGCCATCGAAATGCTAGCTATTACAATCAGATCCAATAACAACATTAGAGGATTAGAAATCCAAGGCTTAAAACAAAGGTGTCCATGTATGCAAATGACTCAAGTTTTATATTAAGTCCGCAAGCTAGATCCTTGCAATGTCTCATTGAAGATCTAGATAACTTTTCTGTACTCTCTGGACTAAAACCTAATTATGATAAGTGTACTGTACAATATTCCGTATTGGATCTTTAAAAAAATACAACTTTTACATTACCCTGCAGTTTACCTATAAAATGGGCTGATGGTGAAGTAGACATACTTGATATTCATATCACAAAAGATCTCCACCATGAATTTCAATAGAAAACTTGTAAAAATAGACAAGATCCTGCAACCATGGAGAGGTAAATACCTGTCTATTTATGGGAACATTGCCCCGATTAACTCCTTAGTCATATCTCAGTTTACTCACTTACTTATGGCAATGCCTACTCCTGATGATTTGATTCAAATCATATGAGCAAAACATATTTCACTTTATCTGAGACTGTAACGGTCGTCGTATAAAGGAGAGGACCAAAGCGCAGCGTGGTAAGTGTTCCTCTTGATTTTTAAATGAATAGTGGACATTGAAACAAAAAACAATAAAACGACAAACGAACAGTCCTGCACGGTGAAATAAACCACAGAACAGAAAATAAACACCCACGAAAAGGCTACCTAAGTATGATTCTCAATCAGAGACAACTAACGACACCTGCCTCTGATTGAGAACCATACCAGGCCAAACGCAAACACAACATAGAAAACGAAACATAGACAACCCACCCAACGCACGCCCTGCCAAACTAAAACAAAGACATAAATAAAAGAACTAAGGTCAGAACGTGACAGAGACGCTAAACCAGACAAAATAAAGCGTGCCTGTCTATATAATGAATATGATTTTGGTGGGTTGAGATGATTAAATCTAAAAGCACTAAACCTTTCTCTAAAAGCTTCACTTATTCGAAAGCTTTACTTGAACCCTAAATGGTCCTCAAGTAGATTACTAAGAAAAGCTCATCCATTGTTTAAAAATTGCCTTTTTGCCTTTGTCCAGATTGCCATGTCTCATTTTTGATTAATTGAAAAGGATCCTTTTTTCAAAGTATATCTCTTTTTCAAACAAGCATTACAGAGCTGGCTACAATTTCAATTTCATCCCCCTGAAAAGATTGAACCAAATATTACAAATATTATGGCTGAACTCAAATGTGCTGGTTGATAAACTACCTGTATTTAGGGGACAGATGTTTGAAAAGGGTATTTTGTTCTTAAATTGTATATTTTGTAAATTGGAATGGTAGAGTTATGTCCTTCATGGAGTTATCAGAATTGTATGGAAAGGTTTGCTCAATCCAAGAGTACAACCAATTGATTACAGCATTACCCCAAAAATGGAGGAGGCAGGTGGCAGCGGGAAGAGGTAGGGAACTGGTCTGTCTGCCCAATATAAAGGATCAAAACTGGCGGAGGAATAAAAATAGCATAAATAGGAAAGTATACCAGTTTCATTTGAGGAGCAGGATGTTGACAACTGTGCCATACAGATTGCAAAATAGTTGGGAAGAGATTTTTGATGAACCGATTCCATGGTACAGGGTGTATGAGTTGATATATAAAACAACGCAAGATTTAAGACTTTGTGATTTTCAGCTAAAATTATTATGTAAAATTCTTGTCACCAACAAAATGTTGAATATTGGGGGCATAAAATCATCGAAGCTCTGTAGATTTTGTTATGAGGATACAGAATCAATAGACCATTTATTTTGATATTGCCCTAAGTTAACCTGTTTCTGGTCTCAGGCTCAGGAATGGCTGAAAATGCATAGCATTCATCTAAAATTGACCCTAGAAATAGTACTGTTAGGAGATCTGGAGAGACGGGGTCAGGCAATTACTAATATACAAATACTCTTAGTAAAAGTATTTATCTTCAACTCGCAATCTATTTGATTAGATAGATTGAAATTGTACTTTAAACATCACAGCATAGTTGAAAGATATATGTTGAGTAGAAATCCGAAGAGGGTGGCCGGCAGAGATAGGTGGGATGGGCTAGGGAAGCTGGGGGTTGGGATGTGGAATTGTAGACAAGTGGGAGTGGAGTTGCTGTGCGGGAGATAGAATGATGGTCAAAGATAAAAGTCAAAAATAAAGTCAAAATAAAACATAATAAAAAATAAGTTTGAATGACATTGAGGGGCAGTATTTTTTTTACAGCTAATGCCGGTGTGCCCGAGGCTGATACCGTGCAGGTGTTTGTACACATGCATAGACACACACTCTCATTCAAATACACACATACATGGACACACACACACACACACATGTAGTAGTGTCAGACATGAACTGTTGTTGTGCATTGGGAGGGTTCTTGGGGGTGGGGAATGGAATTTATTGTATTTTTTTTTATATATACATTTTTTTTCTTCTTTGCGGACTGTGGGAGGTGTCTCAGATGGTTGAGGGACAGCTATTGGGGAACTGTGGGGGGATCTTGGAGGGTTCGGGTTCACGTTGTTTGGCCTGGTGGGAGATCTGTCAACGTTTCCTTGAGCAGGGTATTGACCCTGGAAGCATCTGTGTCTCACTCTGAATAGGAGTCTGTTGGATGACTGGTGTGTTGTAGTTGTTGAGCGGCTTGACGGCAAGTATTTTTTATTTATTTATTTTTTTAAATATATAAATATCGTCATTATCAATCATGTTATTAGTATGCAAATCAGACAACTCAGCATGGAATTAAACACCAAGGTATGTATTCAAGTAAGAATCATGTAAGTAATAAATAATCAAACAGTGCAGATATAAATTGCCACAGTTAACTGCCAAGGTAGGATTTACCCTTCATCCTCCTTCTATTCCGAACCTCTTCTTTCCACTTTGAAGGGTATTTTCATTTCTTGGCTGACCCATTCTCCTCCCCCTCGGTTGTGCCACTACAATTTTTTTTTACAAAAATAACTTAAGTACATGTAACAACCCACCTGTACAACTTTGGACAGCAAAAAAGATATGTTTATCTTTTATTTGCTCAATCGGATTGGGTGGGGCTGACTCCCTAATGGGTAGGTCTGAGCGCACCTGTGCCTACGGGCTGACACACACACACACACTATTGGCATGAGGGCCCGGCATATTGGTTATAGGTTATAGGAGTTTGCTTATTGCTCTTTTGGTCTGCACAATTAACTACCGTGGTAGAATGAGATTGAGGCGTACAGATCATACAGTATTGACAATGGCTGCTTAATGGGCTAGCATACTGCTGTCGCTGCTGAGAGCTATATTTTATATTTTTCTTTTCTGGAAACAGACCAGGATACTTCAAGTCCCACATAACTACCCCCAAAGTTTTATTTCCCTCCCATCTGCTGATCAATTAGAATGTTACTTTACATATAAATGTTAAACTGATTAGGTAATAGTGTGGAATGGTGATTTGGAATGAGTCGCCATCTGCTCTGGGTGCCTGGAGGAAGGCACAGAAACGACCAATCAGGTGATCTTAGAATAATGTACTCACTTTCACTCTCTATTACAGTGCTACAGATAATTCCCTTGGCAACGGGTCTGCTCAAAGAGAGAGAGAGAGAGGGAGAGAGAGAGAGAGAGAGAGAGAGAGAAAGAGGGCAAAAAAGCAATGATCTCTGTGACAAGGGTGCCCTCCAGAGGCGTAAACCAACTGTCACTCCTACACTTTGCCTATAAAGACAACTTCCCCGATGTGCTATTGATTGAGACCGACCATTCATTCAGCTGGGCTAATCTTTCAATTGTTTAACTGAACTGTCAGTAGAATTTAAATTCTGAAGTAATCCAAATCTCTACAGACTGATGTAGACATGTCAAGAAGAAAATAAGGCCAAAAGAGAGAGAAGTGATTATTACACGCAGTCTAAATGGTTGACCACCAGAGGACAGTAGAACTCTATTTCTGTTTTCCCAATACCTCTGAAGCTGGTGGCTGAGTTAGGGCTTTATCTGCGGTGTAATGGAAAATAATGAGGTGATGGATGAGTTGAATCCCCTTGCACAGGGAGCAACGCGTTGGGATCCTCAGATGAGAGGCGCAATCTGTTCCAATTCCATCCACTGTCACAATGGCTGTATAATGTTTATGAAGCAGTAGCATACAGTCATTTGTCTTCAGGAGATGGCCCAAACCTCCAGGTCGTTGATGAGGAAGTCTTGAGAGGACAACACGTAATTGTCAAACGTGTCACACCTCTGGCTCCGCCAATGGATCAGGCCTTCGTCTAACCACAGGCCAAAGTGACCCCTGAGAGCATGTTAGAGAAGGAGAAGGGGGAGGAAGAGAAGAGGAGAGGAGAATGAAAGGAGAGGAGAGAGAACACAATTCCTCAACTTTCAAGCACTCCTTTAGACCACCAGTAACTTCCACATTCTGTTGAGTTATAGTTTATTGATCAAAGTGGACCGATTTTCACTCAACATGGATTGAATCCAGCCCTAAGCCAGTGATACTGAGATGCAACATGAAGATATCACACCTGGAAATGTGGAGAGAAGGAGAAGAGGAATGTGTATCCTGTTCCATAGTATGACAGACAGAGTAGTGGGACAAAATGCACCCCGGCTGCCCGCATGTGCCATCTTGCACTATCGTGCATACTTTTATTTTGTCCCCCTAAACCAAACGCGATCAAAATATCAAAACAAACTCTGAACCAATGACATTAATTTGGGGACAGGTCGAAAATAATTAAACATGTATGGCAAAATTAGCTAGCTTGCACTTGATTGGCATCTACACTTTCATGTATTACCACGACAACCGGCAAAACATTTCATCTTTCAATCACCCACGTGGATATAACCAATGAGGAGATGTCACGTGGGTACCTGCTTCTATAAACCAATGAGGAGATGGGAGAGGCAGGACTTGCAGCGCGATCTGCTTCAGAAATAGAAAGGAGTTCTATTTTATCCCTTGGCTACGCAGACGCTCGTTGGCGCGCGCGAGCAGTGTGGGTGCAGTAATTGAATAACATGGACTTCTAAATGCATTTTGCGACACACGCGACGTATCCGGTCTGGTCAGCATGTTATAGGACAAAGAAATAGTCACAGAACAAGGGATAAAAAAAAACAGACACTGACAGACTTATGGCACAGACGAGAAAACTTGGTTTAGGCCTGTAAAAGGCCTCAGCTACTCCTCACCTGTCCATAGTTATCTCTGATGACAGTGAGGGTATTGGTGCTACAGTGCATGCCCACCATGCTCCTGTACAGAGTGCCCAGGCCGGTGCCATGTCTCTGGGCTCTGTAAACCAGGGCCACTGCTCCAACCTGGCCGGAAGTTGCTCATGTAGCTGAAAACCAATGGGAATTACACTGTGACATTTGTATCACTGATATTAATAGGGCAATTTAGAATAACTTGTATGGGAAGCATAGTAAGCACTGCAATAATAATTTACCACTGTAAAAGTGGTTCATTTAATGTAATCAAATGCATTAAAAAAGCTGCACGTTTAAGGGTATTTATTGACAAGCCAGTCAGACAATTTCTGCTCCCGTATTCTGGCCAGTCACCTCGCTGGTGCCCTCCCATTCCCATTGGGCGTCAGGGGAGTTTTCAAAAGAAAGAGGGAACTAGGTTTACTGGAGTTTGGCATTAATGCACCATAAAGTTAGTCTGGCTGACACCTAACTCGAAGTCATCCTGACTTCAGAGTCTGGAAAGGCTATTTTGACGTTGTCGGCAAGATGTGTTGATGATGAAGGGGGATGTGCTTTTTTTGCTGATTGCTTCTCCTCTGTGTCTTTCTCACTCAAAAACCACATGGACAGCCACACTCAGCCCCCGAGCGCCATCCCCTTCCAATACAGTTGTTGGCTTTTCAAATCCAAACAATGAGAGGTCAACCCCCACAGGAAAAAATAACATTTGGTTCTCACAAGGTCAAGCCAACTTTCAAGCCAACTGGGAACCCTGAAAAAAAAGGTAAATCAAATCAAATCAAATGTATTTATATAGCCCTTCGTACATCAGCTGATATCTCAAAGTGCTGTACAGAAACCCAGCCTAAAACCCCAAACAGCAAGCAATGCAGGTGTAGAAGCACGGTGGCTAGGAAAAACTCCCTAGAAAGGCCAAAACCTAGGAAGAAACCTAGAGAGGAACCAGGCTATGTGGGGTGGCCAGTCCTCTTCTGGCTGTGCCGGGTGGAGATTATAACAGAACATGGCCAAGATGTTCAAATGTTCATAAATGACCAGCATGTTCGAATAATAAGAAGGCAGAACAGTTGAAACTGGAGCAGCAGCACGGCCAGGTGGACTGGGGACAGCAAGGAGTCATCATGTCAGGTAATCCTGGGGCATGGTCCTAGGGCTCAGGTCCTCCGAGAGAGAGAAAGAAAGAGAGAATTAGAGAACGCACACTTAGATTCACACAGGACACCGAATAGGACAGGAGAAGTACTCCAGATATAACAAACTGACCCCAGCCCCCGACACATAAACTACTGCAGCATAAATACTGGAGGCTGAGACAGGAGGGGTCAGGAGACACTGTGGACCCATCCGAGGACACCCCCGGACAGGGCCAAACAGGAAGGATATAACCCCACCCACTGCCAATGCACAGCCCCCACACCACTAGAGGGATATCTTCAACCACCAACTTACCATCCTGAGACAGGGCTGAGTATAGCCCACAAAGATCTCCGCCATGGCACAACCCAAGGGGGGGCGCTAACCCAGACAGGATGACCACATCAGTGAATCAACCCACTCAGGTGACGCACCCCTTCCAGGGACGGCATGAGAGAGCCCCAGTAAGCCAGTGACTCAGCCCCTGTAATAGGGTTAGAGGCAGAGAATCCCAGTGGAAAGAGGGGAACCGGCCAGGCAGAGACAGCAAGGGCGGTTCGTTGCTCCAGAGCCTTTCCGTTCACCTTCCCACTCCTGGGCCAGACTACACTCAATCATATGACCCACTGAAGAGATGAGTCTTCAGTAAAGACTTAAAGGTTGAGACCGAGTTTGCGTCTCTGACATGGGTAGGCAGACCGTTCCATAAAAATGGAGCTCTATAGGCGAAAGCCCTGCCTCCAGCTGTTTGCTTAGAAATTCTAGGGACAATTAGGAGGCCTGCGTCTTGTGACCGTAGCGTACGTGTAGGTATGTACGGCAGGGCCAAATCAGAGAGATAGGTAGGAGCAAGCCCATGTAATGCTTTGTAGGTTAGCAGTAAAACCTTGAAATCAGCCCTTGCTTTGACAGGAAGCCAGTGTAGAGAGGCTAGCACTAGAGTAATATGATCAAATCTTTTTGTTCTAGTCAGGATTCTAGCAGCCGCATTTAGCACTAACTGAAGTTTATTTAGCGCTTTATCCGGGTAGCCGGAAAGTAGAGCATTGCAGTAGTCTAACCTAGAAGCGACAAAAGCATGGATTAATTTTTCTGCGTCATTTTTGGACAGAAAGTTTCTGATTTTTGCAATGTTACGTAGAAGGAAAAAAGCTGTCCTTGAAATGGTCTTGATATGTTCTTCAAAAGAGAGATCAGGGTCCAGAGTAACGCCGAGGTCCTTCACAGTTTTATTTGAGACGACTGTACAACCATTAAGATTAATTGTCAGATTCAACAGAAGATCTCTTTGTTTCTTGGGACCTAGAACAAGCATCTCTGTTTTGTCTGAGTTTAAAAGTAGAAAGTTTGCAGCCATCCACTTCCTTATGTCTGAAACACATGCTTCTAGCAAGGGCAATTTTGGGGCTTCACCATGTTTCATTGAAATGTACAGCTGTGTGTCATCCGCATAGCAGTGAAAGTTAACATTATGTTTTCGAATAACATCCCCAAGAGGTAAAATATATAGTGAAAACAATAGTGGTCCTAAAACGGAACCTTGAGGAACACCAAAATTTACAGTTGATTTGTCAGAGGACAAACCATTTTGAGGACAAACCACAGAGACAAACTGATATCTTTCCGACAGATAAGATCTAAACCAGGCCAGAACTTGTCCGTGTAGACCAATTTGGGTTTCCAATCTCTCCAAAAGAATGTGGTGATCGATGGTATCAAAAGCAGCACTAAGGTCTAGGAGCACGAGGACAGATGCAGAGCCTCGGTCCGATGTCAAATCATGTAAAATCATGATATTAGTGAGAAGTCTTAGATCTAGTAGATCTATATAGATCTAGTCGATCTATGATGATGCCCTAGGATGATGCCCGAGTTTCTGACTTGGAATTCTGAGTTGGATGACCGTTCAAAATGATTTTTCCCAGTCGGAGCTAGATTTTCTTTTCAGTGTTCCCAGTTGTCTTGAAAGCACTGAAGTCAGATGTTGGAAATGTTCAGGATCCAAGTTCCCAGTTGTCTTGAACATGGCATAACAACGGACTCCTGTCTTAGACCAGTGTGTTTACAGCTCTCCCTAGATGTGTAACACGTGAGTCGCGTCAACCAGGCTACTATTAATGGTGCATTCAAGACAACTGGGAACTCAACAGAAAAAAAGAGGTCATGACATCTGTGATCTTCAGGACGGAAAGTCAGAGCTCTAGAAAGATGTCGGAGTTTCCGACTTGGAATTCCGCGTTGGATGACCATTCAAAACTATTTTTCCCAGTCTGAATTATTTTTTCTTTCTTCAAGTTCCAAGTTGTTTTGAACGTGGCATAAAACTGGGAAGCTTCAATACTGGGAACTTGGAACTCGGAAATACACCGGCTTCTAGTTTCACCCAATCAAAGTAACAGGGCTGCAGGCAGGGTGGAGATAGCAGAGGGCTCCCTCGTATTGAGGGTGACTTTATACACTTGACTGTGTGGTGAGCTTTTAGCGCCCCCTATCGGCAGCAGAAGAAGCATCACGTAAGTAGGTGCTACACATCACTATTGGAGGAGACCTGCAGTGGCTGAAGGGAGCTGAGGACTGCCCAATGAGCACAAATCAAATTGAATTGGTCACATGCGTCGAATACAACTTTACAGTGAAATGCTTACTTACAAGCCCTTAACCAACAATGCAGATAAGAACAAATAAGTGTTAAGTAAAAAATAGAAAACAAAAGTAACAAATAATGAAATAGCAGCAGTACAATAACAATAGTGAGGCCATATACAGGGGCTACTGGTACAGAGTCAATGTGCTGATTAGTCGAGGTAATTGAGGTAATATGTACATGTAGGTAGAGTTAAAATGACTATGCATAGATAATAAAACAGAGTAGGAGCAGCGTAAAAGGGGGGGCAATGCAAATAGTCTGGGTAGCACTTTGATTAGCTGTTCAGGAGTCTTATGGCTTGGGGGTAGAAGCTGTCAAGAAGCCTTTTGGACCTAGACTTGGCGCTCCGGTACTGCTTGACATGCGGAAGCAGAGAGAACATTCTATGGCTAGGGTGGCTGGAATCTTTGACAATTTTTAGGGCCTTCCTCTGACACCATTTGGTATAGAGGTCCTGGATGGCAGGAAGCTTGGCCCCAGTGCTGTACTGGGCCGTACGCACTACCCTCTGTAGTGCTTTGCACCATTGAGAGTCAGGATGCACCATTGAGAGTCAGGATGCTCTCAATGGTGCAGTTGTAGAACCTTTTTGAGGATCTGAGTCAACGTCTATTCCACGTTGGTTCAACATCATTTTATTGAAATGACCATGTAAACATTGATTCAACCAGTGTGTGCCCAGTGGGTGAGGACAACGTCAGGACCAGCTAGCCAACTCCACCATCAAACCTGTCCCTCCTAGTACCATCCAACTGGGCTGCCACCAGAAGCGTCACCAAATGCAGGCCCATCTAAAGCTGTCAAGACTATAGACTTCACTCTATTTTTTATCAACTAACATTTAGCACCTTTTTTAATTTTATTTTGTGACTGTATAGGCCTATAGCTTTTCAGCTGTGAATATGTACAAGACAGTCTAACTAATAATTACACAACCTTAATATTGGTTATGCCCATGACCTTGGTGTATGGACCATTATGTCACTTTTCATGTGCAACAATGTCGCTGTTGACCCACGTCTTTTGTTTGATTTGGGCTTTAGTAGTTGTTGGTATCCTTTGATGCCTGAATAGG
The DNA here is from genome assembly GCF_002021735.2 of Oncorhynchus kisutch. NCBI lineage: Eukaryota > Metazoa > Chordata > Actinopteri > Salmoniformes > Salmonidae > Oncorhynchus > Oncorhynchus kisutch. The sequence goes on along the minus strand of NC_034190.2, from coordinate 48,364,122 downwards.
CTGTCATGCACTTGCTCAGTTTACCATATTTACTTCGAGCTAAGTACTCAAGTGCTTCTACACCTGCATTGCTTGCTGTTTGGGGTTTTAGGCTGGGTTTCTGTACAGCACTTTGAGATATCAGCTGATGTACGAAGGGCTATATAAATAAATTTGATTTGATTTGATTTGATTATAGTTATACACACTCGACACCCTCCACATTCTTGTAGATTTTGTCATTGTAACTTCCGGTGCCGACAGATATGGCCGCCTCGCGTTCCTAGGAAACTATGCAGTTTTTTGTTTTGTTTACGTGTTATTTCTTACATTAGTACCCCAGGTCATCTTAGGTTTCATTACATACAGTCGAGAAGAACTACTGAATATAAGAGCAGCGTCAACTCACCATCAGTACGACCAAGAATATGACTTTCGCGAAGCGGATCCTGTGTTCTGCCTTTCACCCAGGACAACGGAATGGATCCCAGTCGGCGACCCCAAAAAACTAGGGAAACTAGGGAAACCTAGCGGTCTTCTGGTCAGACTCCGGAGATGGGCTCATCGTGCACCACTCCCCAGTATACTTCTCGCCAATGTCCAGTCTCTTGACAACAAGGTTGATGAAATCCGAGCAAGGGTAGCATTCCAGAGGGACATCAGAGACTGTAACGTTCTTTGCTTCACGGAAACATGGCTCACTGGAGAGACGCTATCAGAGTCGGTGCAGCCAGTTGGTTTCTCCACGCATCGCGCCGACAGAAACAAACATCTTTCTGGTAAGAAGAGGGGCGGGAGCGTATGCCTTATGGCTAACGAGACGTGGTGTGGTCACAAAAGCATACAGGAACTCAAGTCCTTCTATTCACCTGATTTAGAATTCCTCACAATCAAATGTCGACCGCATTATCTACCAAGGGAATTCTCTTCGATTATAATCACAGTATATATTCCCCCCCAAGCAGACACATCGATGGCTCTGAACGAACTTTATTTGACTCTTTGCAAACTGGAATCTATACATCCTGAGGCTGCCTTCATTGTAGCTGGGGATTTTAACAAGGCTAATCTGAAAACAAGACTCCCTAAATTGTATCAGCATATCGATTGCGCAACCAGGGCTGGAAAAACCTTGGATCACTGCTATTCTAACTTCCGTGACGCATATAAGGCCCTGCCCCGCCCTCCTTTCGGAAAAGCTGACCACGACTCCATTTTGTTGATCCCTGCCTACAGACAGAAACTAAAACAAGAAGCTCCCACGCTGAGGTCTGTTCAACGCTGGTCCGACCAATCTGATTCCACACTCCAAGACTGCGTCCATCACGTGGACTGGGATGTGTTTCGTATTGCGTCAGACAACAACATTGACAAATACGCTGATTCGGTGCGCGAGTTCATTAGAACATGCGTTGAAGATGTCGTTCCCATAGCAACGATTAAAACATTCCCAAACCTGAAACCGTGGATTGATGGCAGCATTCGCGTGAAACTGAAAGCACGAACCACTGCTTTTAATCAGGGCAAGGTGACCGGAAATATGACCGAATACAAACAGTGTAGCTATTCCCTCTGCAAGGCAATCAAACAAGCTAAGCGGCAGTATAGAGACAAAGTAGAATCTCAATTCAACGGGTCAGACACAAGAGGTATGTGGCAGGGTCTACAGTCAATCACGGATTACAAAATGAAATGTCTTGCTCCCAGGCAGACTAAATAACTTTTTGGCCCGCTTTGATGACAATACAGTGCCACTGACACGGCCTGCAACCAAAACATGCGGCCTCTCCTTCACTGCAGCCGAGGTGAGTAAAACATTTAAACGTGTTAACCCTCGCAAGGCTGCAGGCCCAGACGGCATCCCCAGCCGAGCCCTCAGAGCATGCGCAGACCAGCTGGCTGGTGTGTTTACGGACATATTCAATCAATCCCTATCCCAGTCTGCTGTTCCCACATGCTTCAAGAGGGCCACCATTGTTCCTGTTCCCAAGAAAGCTAAGGTAACTGAGCTAAACGACTACCGCCCCGTAGCACTCACTTCCGTCATCATGAAGTGCTTTGAGAGACTAGTCAAGGACCATATCACCTCCACCCTACCTGACACCCTAGACCCACTCCAATTTGCTTACCGCCCAAATAGGTCCACAGACGATGCAATCTCAACCACACTGCACACTGCCCTAACCCATCTGGACAAGAGGAATACCTATGTGAGAATGCCGTTCATCGACTACAGCTCGGCATTTAACACCATAGTACCCTCCAAGCTCGTCATCAAGTTCGAGACCCTGGGTCTCGACCCCGCCCTGTGCAACTGGGTACTGGACTTCCTGACGGGCCGCCCCCAGGTGGTGAGGGTAGGCAACAACATCTCCACCCCGCTGATCCTCAACACTGGGGCCCCACAAGGGTGCGATCTGAGCCCTCTCCTGTACTCCCTGTTCACCCACGACTGCATGGCCACGCACGCCTCCAACTCAATCATCAAGTTTGCGGACGACACAACAGTGGTAGGCTTGATTACCAACAACGACGAGACGGCCTACAGGGAGGAGGTGAGGGCCCTCGGAGTGTGGTGTCAGGAAAATAACCTCACACTCAACGTCAACAAAACTAAGGAGATGATTGTGGACTTCAGGAAACAGCAGAGGGAACACCCCCCTATCCACATCGATGGAACAGTAGTGGAGAGGGTAGCAAGTTTTAAGTTCCTCGGCATACACATCACAGACAAACTGAATTGGTCCACCCACACAGACAGCATTGTGAAGAAGGTGCAGCAGCGCCTCTTCAACCTCAGGAGGCTGAAGAAATTTGGCTTGTCACCAAAAGCACTCACAAACTTCTACAGATGCACAATCGAGAGCATCCTGGCGGGCTGTATCACCGCCTGGTACGGCAACTGCTCCGCCCACAACCGTAAGGCTCTCCAGAGGGTAGTGAGGTCTGCACAACGCATCACCGGGGGCAAACTACCTGCACTCCAGGACACCTACACCACCCAATGTTACAGGAAGGCCATAAAGATCATCAAGGACAACAACCACCGAGCCACTGCCTGTTCACCCCGCTATCATCCAGAAGGCGAGGTCAGTACAGGTGCATCAAAGCTGGGACCGAGAGACTGAAAAACAGCTTCTCTCTCACGGCCATCTACTCACTAACATTGAGTAGCTGCTGCCAACACACTGACTCAACTCCAGCCACTTTAATAATGGGAATTGATGGGAAAAATATATCACTAGCCACTTTAAACAATGCTACCGAATATAATGTTTACATACCCTACATTATTCATCCCATATGTATACGTATATACTGTACTCTATATCATCTACTGCATCTTTATGTAATACATGTATCACTAGCCACTTTAACTATGCCACTTTGTTTACATACTCATCTCATATGTATATACTGTACTCGATACCATCTACTGCATCTTGCCTATGCCGCTCTGTACCATCACTCATTCATATATCTTTATGTACATATTCTTTATCCCCTTACACTTGTGTGTATAAGACAGTAGTTTTGGAACTATTAGTTAGATTACTTGTTGGTTATTACTGCATTGTCGGAACTAGAAGCACAAGCATTTCGCTACACTCGCATTAACATCTGCTAACCATGTGTATGTGACAAATACATTTTGATTTGATTTGATTTGTTGGCGGGTAAGAATATCTATTTTACGCACAGTTTTTTTAATCAAAAGGCCGAGACCCGGTGTCAGAACGAATAAGTTGAAAGAGCCTTAGATTTCCATAGGGGGTCACGTTTTTTCATGCGAGCTCTTGTGTGCTCGCGCTTGCGCGTTCACATTTTTATAAATGGCTTTAATAGAAAATATGTATTCTACCATTTCAACCGATATGCGTGCCAGTTATTATCATTGTTATATGCGCATTTTCTTGGAACAGTTTCATTTAAATAATAACGTTTTCGTTTCTCAAAATTATTGTCACATGGTTGATAATAAAAAATCTGAAGTCAAGTGATAAAAATCTAAAAGTTAAAATTAAACTATGTGGAGAGCACTAGCCTCTGCCATATGGACACACTGTGATCCAGTGGGCCTATGACTTCCATTGTCAACTAAGTAAAATACATCGGCCTAAAGCCGACAAATACAAAACAGCAGAAAATATCCGGATGAAAATGACGGTTCTTTCAATCACATTCATCCACCCACCGCGCCTGTCTGCCTCCCTTTCTTTCTATCCGTCTTGACTTGAGCTATTGCTTGTGAGTGCAATATTGTATCAAATCATGACTTGGTCCGCCCAGACGCTGTTGCTACCGAACTTGCAACATTGCATCAACAAGACTATTCCTGGCCCCCAGAGTTTCTGCGCCAGTGAGCTCGGAACAGAAAGATGTTTTTTTTACAACGTTTTTTATGACTGGATATATGGGATCATCAGATCATGATATTCTGCTCTTTCACACGGCTTGGTGATTATCGAGGCCGGGAGTGTTGGAAAGATTTTTTTTAAATACAGAGGAACTATCGTTCGCAACGGATGTTAAAAAAGCAGACTTCATTGACTTGTGTGAGGCGAAGAAAAAATGAGCGGTGTACGTGGTGAGTTAAGACAATCAGAAATCAGACATTGCCAAATGGGTACTTTCCTACATATGCATGCATTCTGGAGAGAGACGCACCGTGTCTTCGCCCCCCCCCCCCCTTTCTTTTTGATGCAACATTTTAAATTATACCCATGATACATTATCTTCACACATATTTTAGACGCTTTTCACTGAGAGCCGCAACTCAGTCAGCTAGACCTATTGCCACACGCACTACTCAAATCGCGGGAATCCCAAACACACTGGTGACTTGAAACAATCCAGATCCCCATATTTTTATCCCCCAAATATAAAATAACTAAAAATAAATTATATAGGTATATATATATATTATATATCCTTTTGGGGAGGGGCTTCCGCATGTTATTTTGGCATTAATACATATCACATATCAGTTTGCAAACAATGTACAAAAAATACATATCATTGAGTTAATAAAGCACGTCTGATTTTTTGTTTTCTTGAGGAAGGCAGCTCCAAAATGCAGGTGTTTCAGCCTAGCTCCGTGCTTTCAGTTTTGGTTTGGCAAGACAGCAGAAAATAGGAGCATTGCACCGTGATTGGCTCAGTGTTCTGTCACTCATGGGGAAACTACATAATCGCCAAGTCTAAGTCCTAAGTAAGTGTAGATATCGGATATCCAATTGTTATTGGGGAGGGGAAAAAAAGGGCTAAAATTCAAAAAGCAAAAAAAAAGTGTAGACATCGGAAAAGTAAGCCCTTTGGATCCTGCCACAGAGTTCCATTACAAGTGCCCTTCCAAGAAGGCTCAAGGTCATTGGCCACAGATACAATTATGTTAAATCTGTTATATGTATAGTAGCTTTGATTGGTCAACATATTACTTTCAAAATCATAGCAAGCAGTCATCATTAATCAAGTCAACAATCTTCTGGCAAATACTTTTTAATCCTTGTCATATGAAGAGAAATAATGAAGAGAACTAATAGATGAAATGTATCGGTGCTCATCGGCCATTGGACATAAACATTACACAACAAGTTGGAAATCGCAAATTCAACAATGAGTGGTTTGGAAGGAATCGGTGACAGTGGCAAACTGCAAGCATTGCAACTGGGAAGTGGGGAATAAACGAGCTCAGACTGGGAAAATACGTTTTGAACAGTCATCCAACTCGGAATAGTAAATCCGGCTTCTTTCTGTTTGATGACAAAATTTGACGAAGGACGGCCGCGCCACCTTCCAGTTCAAGTGGGCACATCACAACAAGGTGAGTCCAAAAATGTCTTCTATGCTGCTGCATAAATCATGTAATATGCGATGGAGATACAGTTGAAGTCGGAAGTTTACATACACTTAGGTTAGCTATAGTTTTGGCAAGTAGGTTAGGACATCTACTTTGTGCATGACACAAGTAATTTTTTCCAACAATTGTTTACAGACAGATTATTTCACTGTATCACAATTCCAGTGGGTCAGAAGTTTACATACACTAAGTTGACTGACTGTGCCTTTAAACAGCTTGGAAAATTCCAGAAAATGATGTCATGGGTTTAGAAGCTTCTGATAGGCTAATTGACATCATTTGAGTCAATTGGAGGTGTACCTGTGGATGTATTTCAAGGCCTACCTTCAAAATTACTGCCTCTTTGCTTGACATCAAGGGAAAATCAAAAGAAATCAGCCAAGACCTCAGAACATTTTTTGTAGGCCTCTGCAAGTCTGGTTCATCCTTGGGAGCAATTTACAAATGCCTGAAGGTTCCACGTTCATCTGTACAAACAATAGTACGCAAGTATAAACACCATGGGACCACGCAGCCATCATACCGCTCAGGAAGGAGATGCGTTCTGTCTCCTAGAGATGAATGTACTTTGGTGCGAAAAGTGCAAATCAATCCCAGAACAACAGCAAAGGACCTTGTGAAGATGCTGGAGGAAACAGGTACAAAGTATCTATATCCACAGTAAAACGAGTCCTACATCGATATATCCGGAAAGGCCGCTCAGCAAGGAAGAAGCCACTCCTCCAGAATGGCCATAAAAAAGCCAGACTACGGTTTGCAACTGCACATAGGGACAAATATCATACTTTTTGGAGAAATGTCCTCTGGTCTGATGAAACAAAACTAGAACTGTCTGGCTATAATGACAATCGTTATGTTTGGAGGAAAAATGGGAGGCATGCAAGCCAAGGAACACCATCCCAACCGTGTAGCACGGGGGTGGCAGCATCATGTTGTCGCGGTGCTTTACTGCAGGGGGGACTGGTGCACTTCACAAAATAAATAGCATCATGAGGAAAGAAAATTATGTGGATATATTGAAGCAACATCTCAAGACATCAGCCAGGAAGTTAAAGCTTGGTCGCAAATGGGTCTTCCAAATGGACAATGACCCCAAGCATACTTCCAAAGTTGTGGGCAAATGGCTTAAGGACAACAAAGTCGAGGTATTGGATGGGCCATCACAAAGCCCTGACCTCAATCCCATAGAAAATTTGTGGGCAGAACTGAAAAAGCGTGTGAGAGCAAGGAGGCCTACAAACCTGACTCAGTTACATTAGCTCTGTCAGGAGGAATGGGCCAAAATTCACCCAACTTATTGTGGGAAGCTTGTGGAAGGCTACCCGAAATGTTTGACAGAAGTTAAACAATATAAAGGCAATGCTACCAAATACATATTGAGTGTACGTAAACTTCTGACCCACTGGGAATGTGATGCAAGAAATAAAAGCTAAAATAAATAATTCTGTCTACTATTATTCTGACATTTTACATTCTTAAAATAAATTGGTGATCCTAACTGACCTAAGACAGAATTTTTACTCTGATTAAATGTCAGGAATTGTGAAAAACTGAGTTTAAATGTATTTGGCTAAGGTGTATGTAATCTTCCGACTTCAACTGTATGTGTACTGTAGTTAAGAATGTAATGCTAAGTGTGTTTTGTGTAGTAAGCTATTAGTTGCCCATGTGCCTCAACCTAATAATTTGGTCTATTTTCACCTCTTAGTTTCGTCTAACGTTACTGTTCTGATTCGGTGGTGCAACCTGTTTTTGAGAAATGTCATCAGCGAATATTGTACGAGCTTTCATTGTCTGCTTATATGCCCCTTTTTATTTATCCTACAGTTATTTGTGTGTAATTATGGTGAAATATTTTGGCTGGTAAAAAATCTATGTGGCTGGTATATTTCTTAATCTACCAGTCACAGTGGCCAAGCATACTATGTCATGTGTCACTTGCATTTGATCAACTTCTGAATACGGTCCATGCATTAGTACATTTGTCTAATAGGAGGGAGGAAAACATAACTATCTCTGAGAGCTGACAGTCATACCTGACATAGAGTATCTGACCAATGTGAAGGAGGTCACTTTGGTCTGTGAGCTCAGGCTCCGTGGGATCCTCTGAGCTGAGGTTGTCTAAATTCTGCTTGTCTGTAAGGTCCCAAGAGCTGTCACTGCGACTTCGATGATCTCAAAATCCTCCTCCTCGTCCTCCTTTTCATCCTCTTCTTCCTCCCTACTATTTGTCCTGTGGAATCTCACACATCTGGTGAGAGGAGTAGGAAGACAGCGCAGAGTCCCAACAGACATCACCCAAAGTTCCAACAATCGATTTTGCGCCGCTTTCTCTCTCTTCTCCTCTCCTCCATCCCTCCATCCCTGCTCCTCACGTTGGTCTCCATGCAATTAGCCTGCTATAGTTCCACTGAGTGCACAGTGCTAAATGGCTAATCTCACTCATTCCTCTTTCTCCCTCTTTTCTTTATCGATTCCTTTATCCCTCTCTGGACAGTGCTTGGGGGCTTTGACTGTCCGACATGCATAACCGAAGGTGTGACAGGTTTTAAAACCCAACACTAATACCCTTGATTTGTCTGTAAAGAGCTGTTGTAAGGGAGCCAGTAATGGATTTGTGACTGTGTGTATGTTTGTGTTATATGTGGGGTTGTGTGTGTGTGTTCACTGTTGGGCTGACAGGCTGCAGTATGCAATCACAGCTTGAGGGCTTTGAGCTTTTGAGTGAGTGTGTGTGTGTGTGTACGATGTGTGTGTGCTTGTATGACTGTGTGTACTTTCATAGTCTAGCCATCAGTGTAATGGTTCCCCTTATGGATCTATAGCCAACACAAAGCCTTTACAGTCAGTAAACTGGCTTATGATTGTCCATTCTTTCCTCAACAGCTTGCTCATGGGTATGGGTCTCCCTAAATTCTAGTGGACAAAAGCTATGTTCTGATGTTTTAAAATGTGGGGGAGAGGTGCAATTTATTTCATAATTTTTTTAAATCATTTTTTTAGGGGTTTCTGCAGCACCCCCTAATACATAAATAAATAATAACTACAAGTCACACCTCTCCCCCACATTTTCAAACATCAGAACATAGCTATGACTTCTCCCATGCCCCGTTCAAAGGCACTTCATTCTTTCCTCTTGCCAATTCACCCTCTGAATGGCAGACATACACAATCCATGTCTCAATTGTCTCAAGGCTTAAAAATCCTTCTTTGACCTGTATTTAACAGGTGACATCAATAAGGGATCATAGACTGGCCAGGTGAATCCAGGTGAAAACTATGTCATGGAAAGAGCAGGTGTCATTAGCATATTTTTTTTTTTACACGGTGTATATTCACTATACAGCAGCCAAAGATACAATATCAAATGTTCCGTAAGTGCACAGAACTCTTCTCTAACTATTCCTTTGCCTCCCAGCCACAATACTAAATCAATCAAATGGTTGCCACACGACTGTACAGTAAACAGCTGTCTGCTGCATGTGGTGACCTGGAAAAGGGGAGCACAGACATGTGACTATGTGGCACTCATCCACACAGAGACTCGCTCGTCACATTGCCAGCCACTGTGCTTAGAAACACAATATGGCCATCTTGGCTGGTCGCTCAGATAGATGGAGGGGGAAACGAACACTTGCCAGCCAAACTGTGTCGCTTTTTTCGTTCTCTCTCTCTACTCTCAGGCCATTCTCTGCAGGGAGCCGTGTGAGGAACGAAACAGTTTTCATGACTGATAGAAAGGAGTGATCAAACGCACAGTGTTCTCAGAAACAATCCAACATTGTGACATTATCATCATGTGTTGTTTGATTTATAGCTTTCAGTATGATAATGTATTCATTCCATTTCCCTTTTTGATAACTTACAAAGATATGACTGTTTTATAAAAACTGAATCCATTAAGCAATAGTTGCACAATATATTTTCCAAGCAGTGTGGTATAGAAGCCGTGTCTTGTATAACAAATGAGAGCCATTATCACTTTTACATAATAGGGACATTAATAAAACTGATAACAGTTTTATCATGGCTTGATCTGTCACCCCTCTCTTCACTGGAATAATGGTAGATAATAGCATCTCTCTCCACAGAACTCAATGTTCTGATTACTATATAATTGATATATCTGCCAGCCATACATAATAAATCCACATCATTAACTGTCCTGGACAGTGAGTAGCTAGAGATCACAAAACACACAATATGTTCACACATACTGCACCCACATTGTGATAATAATAGACAACGCCATTGTCTTACATCAATCACTGTGTAACTGCAGTGTTTATATGTACACAGTAATGGCTGTAAGCAGAAACCCTCACTGAACCACCTCATTTCCATTTATCTCACTGAAGACTGAACAGACCATGGAGGCCCTGTGTTTTTACACAGGGCCTCATGTGTTACATTGTTATTGACTCGTGCGTTTCACTGCAAAACATGAATTCATTAACTATTGTTTATGAACTACACTTTACTTTGAGTCTAATCTGTCTTGTACATGATCTATCTAGCTAATAACCAATTGGCAACGGATTTTTCCATTCCACACATACACACAGTGTACTCACCAAGAGGTGGTAGCACAAGGCTTTGAGTATCTCCATATTTTTCAGTGAGTCTCTGATTTAAAATGTCTCCCTGTATGAGAGTTTCTTCACTTCTTAGTTAATCAGACATTACTCTTTCACTTGTTCACCTGGACACACCTACTTCCACTCGATCTTACTCTCTCACACGGTCTCCTCTCTCTCTCTCTCTCTCCCTGCTTTCGCTCTCCCTCTGATGAGGGTGGTCAGAGGGTGTGGAATATTCCATGGTGATTCTTAAGTAGGAAGGGAGGCCTTCACAGTGTGCTTGAACCATCCATCTAGAAGGGGCTATGCATGAGAGAGTGGGTGTGTGAACGTTTTTTAAGTTTTTGACTGCTCGCTCCTCTCATTCCTCAAGGTGCTCAGTTTTGAATGATAGTTTGAGCACAGTTGATAGGTTTCTGTATGTCATTTAGTTTTAATTGTGAATGTCTAGGTCTACAGTTCATGTATGTTGGAGGGAAGTATTGAATAGAGTATGATCATCAGGAGCCACTGTACTTTACTTCACTTCACTGATTTATAGTATCGTAGGTCACAGAGATACACAGCTTTGGATTCTCCATTTGAGGAAGTTAATAGTTAATGTCAGAGGGTTGTGGGTAGGGCTGTTGCGGTGACCGTATTACCGCCACACCAGCGGTCCCGAGTCGTGATTCCAAGTGACCGTTTAGGGACAGTAATTAGGGTTCTCCAAGCTCTGATGTTGCTGGTGGTCATTAGTAGCCTACCAAACTTGCTAACTGCCTGGTACTCAGCACTATATGGTCCCTCTAATCACTCTGACATCAATGCAAATGTAATTGAAAATCTAATCAAACACTTAATGAGAGCCCATGAGCTCATGTTGCACAACATTTCTATAGCTATGCAATTGCGTGAGAAAACAGAGTGATGGCCTCTTAAAAGAGGAGGATCCCATCGGCTTTCTATATTATATTTATTTCTCAACTTCCCTAATATTAAGCACATTGCTTCTCTTTACAACAGGAATATAGCCTTCCTGGGTGGCATGAAAATGAACCATGGGAATAGCGTCCTCCTGTAACATGTACGCTAATAATCGGGAAGCAAGTACAGGGAGTGAATTTATTAAATAAACAAACACGGAACAAAACAAGTAACACGTAACGAGGGTGAAAGGGGTGCGTAATAATGAGTAAACTGGTGACAAGGAGCGGCAGAGAGGAGGAGCGGTAGTAAACATGACAGTACCCAGCATCACGGCTTCATTGCTCCAGACCACCGCAAGGGGGAGTTAGAGCACTCATTATGCATTTGGTTCCCACGTTTTTTATACCACTGTCACGACTTCCGCCGATGTTGGTCCCTCTCCTTGTTCGGGCGGTGTTCGGCGGTCGACGTCAGCGGTTTTCTAGCCGCCACCGATCCACTTTTCATTTTCCATTTGTTTTGTCTTCATTGGACGCACCTGGTTTCCATTCCCATAATTATATGTTCCTTATTTCCTCTGGTTCCCCCATGGTTTTGTGCGTGTTTGTTTGTTGTAAGTTGTATTTGTGAGCTTGATTATTTTCCTTCTTGGAATATTTGTTGTTTTGAGTAAAGTTATGTGAATTACTCATCTCTTGGTCCTGCGCCTGACTCCGCCTTACCTGCTACACCTAGATGCCTTACAATCACCAATCATATCAAGTGGTTCCAATGACAAATTTGACGCAAGCCACTCGTCGCTGCTGACTTTCTTCAGCAAAGTTGGCTGACGAAACATTACTGTGGAAGCAAATGTAAGTAACTATAACGGCATAACAAGTCAAGCAAAAAATTTACAATTGAGAGGAATATTTTAGTTAATGTAGAGACAAATGATTGTGCATATTTGTTTGTTATAAATCTTGTTATAATTTACGAAAATTGCTATTTAGCAAGTTAGCTGACTAGCTAACATTAGCCAGCTAGCTAGCTAGTGTTATGACATGAGTATGAACTTGTAATTTGTGTTGTTTCATGTTTTAGGGACTCCTGAGAAAACCAGCAAACCAGGATGTCGTCTTGTGAAACAGTGGAAGTAAAGAATCTAGATAGCTAAAGCATTTACTGTAAATTGAATGTACAATTGTGTAAGCTTGCCTTGTTTATATTTGCCTTGCAATGCAGCTGAAGTAACATAGCTAGCTAACTATTTACTTGCTTATTGTGTAGTGGAGGATAAAAATAACTGCATGCCTATGGATGTGTAGCTAGCTACAGTATGTAGCTGATCTGTGTATGGACCCTAACTCTTTTGGTATGAACATTAGTTCAGAACCTATCTATGAACCTCAGCTATCATAGTTGTTGTATCGACTTCAAGTCTGAATGGCATTAATGAAGCCTATGGATTGAGTGGAATATAATAACTTTATTGTGCCAAGGGTGCAAGTCCTATATACATGTAGTTATTACCACGCATGAGATCCCCCACATTGTAGTCTGTACATTGAATATATTCACTGATCATGTACTCTTCCTTGGCAAATAAAGTTACAGTTCAGGCATGAATCTCTGAGACATAATTTTTTTGTCATATCCAGTACCAAACTCCATTATTTGAATGATGCTGTGTTTGCATGTATGTATTACAATTATACACTTCAACAGTGTTTACCACTCCTGCTCCTGGGACATCAATGATTACACATTGTAACTATGCAATAGACTAGACTAGAAACTACATGTTCAATCTGTACATCAATGCACATATGGTATGCATTATAAAAAAAGAGGAAGAAAAAGTAGATGGGGAGAGAGGTGTAGAAGACAGAAAAGGAAAGAGTTAAGAGCAGAGGAGCAGGGAAGCATATGATTCATGAATTACAGTGCTACCCTAATATTCTCTCAGTTCATCACAATTACATAGTGTCTCCTAACCAGCTTTGGGCCCCCCAGTTGGCCAGAAGGTTATCTTAAGAGCGGGTGAGGTGGAGATGATGGGACTTGTGTCCTCTCTCACATCAAAACATACCTGCAGACAAGAGACAGATGGATAGAGAGAGAGCATGATTAAGCTTTGTTAAAAAAAAATTCTAACACAGTCAGTCATCATAATCATCAGGAGGTGAAATGCAAAACTGACCTTGGATCATTAACTCTAGGACTACTACATCTCTATCTGTATCTCAATGTTAAGCATCTCTCTAAGTGACCAAGTGACCTCTCACCTACGATCATGCTGTGCCCTCTGTGTCAGCCAGTTCAGATACTGGAGGGGTTCACCAACACAGCTGATATAACCTAGAGGATTTATGGAGAAGGGGGAGAGGGATGAAGTGAAGGAGAGAGACTGTTATTGAGAAAATAAGGTAGTTAAAGAGACTGTGTTCAACAGGAATCTGAGTGTGTGTGTGTGTGTGTGTGTAGTCTCACTTGGTGTCCACACTAAGTGGCTACAGAGTACTTTATGCTAAAAACCAGACACATGAGGACAAACAATAGACGATAATGTCATTATTAGACTTTTACATTACCAGATCATTGTGAATTACTAAAGTATAATATCCCTTATAACAAATATTGATAACATTGGATAGAGAAGTTTGATGATGACTTGATCATTTGAATCAGCTGTGTAGTGCTGAGGCAAAAACATACATGTGCCCCCCTTTGAGTCCCCAGGACCAGGACTGAGAACCGCTGCTTTTCATTGGGACCTCTTCATCTGCAGACAGGCTTTCACAGCTCTCTGTATCTGAGGACAGAAAACCTCAGAAGAAATGGACTTCATTATACTCCCTCACTTTGACAGCTGGGCCTGCTATCCTTGCACCCTCATCCATGGCTGTTAGCTAGCTACCTACACATGTATTTTACAGTGTTAAATATATCAAGATAGCTAGCTAATATGAAGTTAGGTAGCTGGTCAAATTAAATGAACTTATCTAGCTATCTATACAGTATGTAAACTAGCTAGCTACGTTAGCAGCTCATTTGAATTAAAATGCACTGTAGCTAATTACTTTTGCTAATAATATATAGTTTTCATTACATTTTCTAAGTTTATTTACTTACGTGAATAGGTTCTCCCAGCCATGTGGACGATTGAAAACAGGGCAGCAAAGTTTGTTTGTCACGAGAGGTCTAGAGCGTATTACTATTTTCCTGTGAATAACCCGACTTTCATACAAACTTGCTATGCTGAATTCTTGACGCACAACCGAAGATGCTGCCATATCCTGCCAGCACGCCCACAAGCGAGCCACTCAGGCGGAGAAGGACACATGGAAGAGGGCGAGGAACGAAATTGGATATTAGCCGAACAAAAGACTATTCAACCTTTTATTAAAGAAGTGTCTAATAGTCGAGCTAGGTGTGAAAACCCCCCCTCCCCAACTTGCAAACAAATTATTTATTTTGACCTTTCTAACGGCACTGCATCTCAGTGCAAGAGGCATTACTACAGTCCCTGGTTCGAATACAGGCTGTATCACATCCAACCGTGATTAGGAGTGCCATAGGGCGGCGCACAATTGGCTCAGCGCCTGGGCGCCTGGGTAGGCCTTCATTGTAAATAAGAATTTGTTCTTACCTGACTTGCCTAGTTAAATAAAGGTTCAATTAAAAACACAACTGGCGGCAACCGCAGCGCAATCAATAGGAGGTGAACAGTGGCTGGTGCTGAAAATATAGCTAACTTTTTATGCAAGTGTTGCACACCAACAGATGGAGAAAACAACCTACACCAATCGAGCAATTCATTTCAACAATAATCTTCATTTTAATTGGACTTTTCAAACAACAAGAGGGCTTAATTGGAGTCTATTTATTCGGAGCCTAGACCTATATAAAATAACTTAACTGGCTGATGCAGGTTCGATACCCGATACCCGATACCCAGGAGGTGGCTTTTGGTTTTAATTTAGAATCCTCCAATCCTCTATATGTAATTATTTACGGAGAGTCAAGTCATATTTTTCGATATACTGTAGGCCTACCATAGGCGACATGAGTCTCACTAGTGTTGAGTAATGTGCTGTTAAAAGTGGTGTAGGTCTTATTTATTTGAAGACCATATTGAAGTTAGAAGCAAAAGGGTTTGAAGCAAAAGTTATGGATCCATGATGAATTACTATGGGAATAAATATCAACCCTAACTCTGTAAACAAGGGCACCCTCATAGACGTCATCCTGACCAACTGGCCCTCCAAATACACCTCCGCTGTCTTCAACCAGGATCTCAGCGATCACTGCCTCATTGCCTGTATCTGCTACGGAGCCGCAGTCAAACGACCACCCCTCATCACTGTCAAACGCTCCCTAAAACACTTCTGTGAGCAGGCCTTTCTAATCGACCTGGCCCGGGTATCCTGGAAGGACATTGACCTCATCCCGTCAGTCGAGGATGCCTGGTCATTCTTTAAAAGTAACTTCCTCACCATTTTAGATAAGCATGCTCCGTTCAAAAAATGCTGAACTAAGAACAGATACAGCCCTTGGTTCACCCCAGACCTGACTGCCCTCGACCAGCACAAAAACATCCTGTGGCGGACTAAAATAGCATCGAATAGTCCCCGTGATATGCAACTGTTCAGGGAAGTCCGGAACCAATACACGCAGTCAGTCAGGAAAGCTAAGGCCAGCTTCTTCAGGCAGAAGTTTGCATCCTGTAGCTCAAACTCCAAAAAGTTCTGGGACACTGTGAAGTCCATGGAGAACAAGAGCACCTCCTCCCAGCTGCCCACTGCACTGAGGCTAGGTAACACGGTCACCACTGATAAATCCATGATTATCGAAAACTTCAATAAGCATTTCTCAACGGCTGGCCATGCCTTCCGCCTGGCTACTTCAACCTCGGCCAAACAGCTCCGCCCCCCCCCGCAGCTCCTCGCCCAAGCCTCTCCAGGTTCTCCTTTACCCAAATCCAGATAGCAGATGTTCTGAAAGAGCTGCAAAACCTGGACCCGTACAAATCAGCTGGGCTTGACAATCTGGACCCTCTATTTCTGAAACTATCTGCCACCATTGTCGCAACCCCTATTACCAGCCTGTTCAACCTCTCTTTCATCTCGTCTGAGATCCCCAAGGATTGGAAAGCTGCCGCAGTCATCCCCCTCTTCAAAGGGGGAGACACCCTGGACCCAAACTGTTACAGACCTATATCCATCCTGCCCTGCCTATCTAAGGTCTTCGAAAGCCAAGTCAACAAACAGGTCACTGACCATCTCGAATCCCACCGTACCTTCTCCGCTGTGCAATCTGGTTTCCGAGCCGGTCACGGGTGCACCTCAGCCACACTCAAGGTACTAAACGATATCATAACCGCCATCGATAAAAGACAGTACTGTGCAGCCGTCTTCATCGACCTTGCCAAGGCTTTCGACTCTGTCAATCACCATATTCTTATCGGCAGACTCAGTAGCCTCGGTTTTTCGGATGACTGCCTTGCCTGGTTCACCAATTACTTTGCAGACAGAGTTCAGTGCGTCAAATCGGAGGGCATGCTGTCCGGTCCTCTGGCAGTCTCTATGGGGGTGCCACAGGGTTCAATTCTCGGGCCGACTCTTTTCTCTGTGTATATCAATGATGTTGCTCTTGCTGCGGGCGATTCCCTGATCCACCTCTACGCAGACGACACCATTCTATATACTTTCGGCCCGTCTTTGGACACTGTGCTATCTAACCTCCAAACAAGCTTCAATGCCATACAACACTCCTTCCGTGGCCTCCAACTGCTCTTAAACGCTAGTAAAACCAAATGCATGCTTTTCAACCGGTCGCTGCCTGCACCTGCATGCCCGACTAGCATCACCACCCTGGATGGTTCCGACCTAGAATATGTGGACGTCTATAAGTACCTAGGTGTCTGGCTAGACTGCAAACTCTCCTTCCAGACTCATATCAAACATCTCCAATCGAAAATCAAATCAAGAGTCGGCTTTCTATTCCGCAACAAAGCCTCCTTCACTCAAGCCGCCAAGCTTACCCTAGTAAAACTGACTATCCTACCGATCCTCGACTTCGGCGATGTCATCTACAAAATGGCTTCCAACACTCTACTCAGCAAACTGGATGCAGTCTATCACAGTACCATCCGTTTTGTCACTAAAGCACCTTATACCACCCACCACTGCGACTTGTATGCTCTAGTCGGCTGGCCCTCGCTACATATTCGTTGCCAGACCCACTGGCTCCAGGTCATCTACAAGTCTATGCTAGGTAAAGCTCCGCCTTATCTCAGCTCACTGGTCACGATGGCAACACCCATCCGTAGCACGCGCTCCAGCAGGTGTATCTCACTGATCATCCCTAAAGCCAACACCTCATTTGGCCGCCTTTCGTTCCAGTACTCTGCTGCCTGTGACTGGAACGAATTGCAAAAATCGCTGAAGTTGGAGACTTTTATCTCCCTCACCAACTTCAAACATCAGCTATCTGAGCAGCTAACCGATCGCTGCAGCTGTACATAGTCTATTGGTAAATAGCCCACCCTTTTCACCTACCTCATCCCCATACTGTTTTTATTTATTTACTTTTCTGCTCTTCTGCACACCAATATCTCTACCTGTACATGACCATCTGATCATTTATCACTCCAGTGTTAATCTGCAAAATTGTAATTATTTGCCTACCTCCTCATGCCTTTTGCACACATTGTATATAGACCCCCCCTTTGTTTTCTACTGTGTTATTGACTTGTTAATTGTTTACTCCATGTGTAACTCTTTGTTGTATGCTCACACTGCTATGCTTTATCTTGGCCAGGTCGCAGTTGCAAATGAGAACTTGTTCTCAACTAGCCTACCTGGTTAAATAAAGGTGAAATAAAAAAAATATTTAAAAAAATCACTGAATTACAGAAATATTGGAACAAAATTGTCTAATGAAGGCAAACAAATAGTTGCTTACTGGAAAATACTCTTTCAAACACACATGGTGATGTTGTACAGCGTCATTATGGCTAGTAGCAGGGATATATTTAGGCTTTTCTAAATATTATTTGGACCTTTATTCAGTTTACAACTGTCGTTTAAAAAATAATCTCTAAAATATAATTTTATATATACAGTGGGGAGAACAAGTATTTGATAGATTGCCGATTTTGCAGGTTTTCCTACTTACAAAGCATGTAGAGGTCTGTCATTTTTATCATAGGTACACTTCAACTGTGAGCGACGGAATCTAAATCAAAAATCCAGAAAATCACATTGTATGATTTTTAAGTAATTCATTTGCATTTTATTGCATGACATAAGTATTTGATACACCAGAAAAGCAGAACTTAATATTTGGTACAGAAACCTTTGTTTGCAAAAGTATTTAGTCAGCCACCAATTCAGCCACCAATTGTGCATGTTCTCCCACTTAAAAAGATGAGAGAGGCCTGTATTTTTCATCATAGGTACACTTCAACTATGACAGACAAAATGAGAAAAAAAATCCAGAAAATCACACTGTAGGATTTTTAATGAGTGTATTTGCAAATGATGGTGGATATACATATATATATAAATATGTATATACATATATCTATATGTATATACATATATCTATATGTATATATATGTATACATACATACATACACACATACACACACACAGTCGTTGCCAAAAGTTGTGAGAATGACACATTCATTTTCACAAAGTCTGCTGCCTCAGTTTGTATGATGGCAATTTGCATATACTCCAGAATTGTTATGAAGAGTTATCAGATGAATTGAAATGAATTGCAAAGTCCCTCTTTGCCATGCAAATGAACTGAATCCCCCAAAAACATTTCCACTGCATTTCAGCCCTGCCAAAAAAGGACCAGCTGACATAATGTCAGTGATTCTCTCATTAACACAGGTGTGAGTGTTGACGAGGACAAGGCTGGAGATCACTCTATCATGCTGATTGAGTTTGATTAACAGACTGGAAGCTTCAAAAGGAGGGTGGTGCTTGGAATCATTGTTCTTCCTCTGTCAACCATGGTTACCTGCAAGGAAACACGTGCCTTCATCATTGCTTTGCACAAAAAGGGCTTCACGGGCAAGGATATTGCTGCCAGTAAGATTGCACCTAAATCAACCATTTATCGGACCATCAAGAGCTTCAAGGAGAGCTGTTCAATTGTTGTGAAAAAGGCTTCAGGGTTAACAAGAAAGTCCAGCAAGCGCCAGGACCGTCTTCTAAAGTTGATTCAGCTGTGGGATCGGGGAACCACCAGTACAGAGCTTGCTCAGGAATGGCAGCAGGCAGGTGTGAGTGCATCTGCACGCACAGTGAGGCAAAGAGTTTTGGAGGATGGCCTGGTGTCAAGAAGGGCAGCAAAGAAGCCACCTATTCTGCAAAAGGTACAGGTATTGGACTGCTGAGGACTGGGGTAAAGTCATTTTTTCGGATGAATCCCCTTTCCGATTGTTTGGGGCATCCGGAAATAAGCTTGTCCGGATAAGACAAGGTGAGCGCCACCATCAATCCTGTGTCATGCCAACAGTAAAGCATCCTGAGACCATTCGTGTGTGGGGTTGCTTCTCAGTCAAGGGAGTGGGCTCACTCACAATTTTGCCTAAGAACACAGCCATGAATAAAGAGTGGTACCAACACATTCTCCGAAAGCAACTTCTCTCAACCATCCAGGAACAGTTTGATGATGAACAATGCCTTTTCCAGCATGATGGAGCACCTTACCATAAGGCAAAAGTGATACCTAAGTGGCTCGGGGAACAAAACATCAATATTTTGCGTCCCTGGCCAGGAAAATCCCCAGACCTTAATCCCATTGAGAACTTGTGGTCAATCCTCAAGAGGCGGGTGGACAAACAAAAAACCAAAAGACAAATGCCAAGGATTGATTATGCAAGAATGGGCTGCCATCAGTCAGGATGTGGCCCAGAAGTTAATTGACAGCATGCCAGGGCGGATTGCAGAGGTCTTGAAAAAGAAGGGTCGCTTCTCAAAAAAGAAATATTGACTCTTTGCATCAACTTCATGTAATTGTCAATGAAAGCCTTTGACACTTGTGAAATGCTTGTAATTATACTTCAGTATTCCATAGTAACATCTGACAAAAATATCTAAAGGCTATATAATTACATATACATATATATATATATAGCCTTTCAGATGTGGACGTCTATTTCAGCACTGTTTCGAGCTGCTCTGAGACAAGCATGGAGAAACAAAAATGTTCAATTATATTCTTAAGATATGTGTTCACTGAATATAAGGAAGTGATGTCTGCTAAATAATCAAGTTAGGTTTCTCCAGAAATAAATAATTCTAAATAACAAACCGGCTTTATTTACAAATTAGTGAGAATGTCTCATCCCATGTTCAAGAATGGCCTTTTTCTCGCTCACTGTATGTTAAATGAAAGCAACATCTTCAAAATATTGCTACTTTTTAAACAAAGTGATTCTTTTTATTGTTCTTATTATTATTGTTAATGAATTTAGAATGATTTAAAAGCCCCTTA
The DNA here is from genome assembly GCF_002021735.2 of Oncorhynchus kisutch. Taxonomy (NCBI): domain Eukaryota; kingdom Metazoa; phylum Chordata; class Actinopteri; order Salmoniformes; family Salmonidae; genus Oncorhynchus; species Oncorhynchus kisutch. Next base: position 48,343,295 of record NC_034190.2, on the reverse strand, counting down.
GATATTCTCATAGATCCTAACGTAAAAATGCCCCTTGGATATTCATTTAGAATCCTCCAATCCTCTAAATGTAATTATTGGCAGAGAGTCAGGTCTGGTTTTTTAGGTGTACTGTCGGCCTACCATAGGCTAATTGAGTATTGGTTACACTACAATTAGGGTTTGGAGATGTTATGCCCCTTAGATACTCCCGACGGTCACGCCTACTCCCGACGGTCACGTTGTGCAGCGCGATATTTTCCATTCCATCCTAACTGATTTTGTTTTTCTCGGAATAGAAACACCATAATATTAATCAAATTAATTAAGCCAAATTTCTTCAAATCAATCCCATGTACTATGTTATTACAAAAAAGGTTTGAATTCTCTAGTAATGCCAATATGGAAGACTATCAAAGATGCCCTCTGGTGGTCAAACTAGCACTAACCTGCCTTAACATAAAAAATGGCTGACAATGAAATAACCAGCCATAGAATGCTGCAGCAGCCCGCAAGGTGTGCTGCGGTATGACACAACTTTTATAGGAGGAACCACTGTAACTTTGGCAACGGAAGCCTTTTCGAGCCAACCAAGGCTTGTGCACCTATCCAGCCAGCTGAGGCATGGAAGCCTGACGAGCCAGCTGAGGCATCCCCGGTTGTTTCGGCAGCCGCCCTTGGACATGATGTCACCAGTAAAAAAAAGCAATAGAAAAGCTATGTTGCTTCCCTTTGGTGATGCATTATTCTATAACGTGTACACTAATAATCAGGGAGTGAATTTATTCAATAAACGAACAAGAAACACGAGTAGCGTACAGACATGAAACAGAAACTGAGTCAATAACGCCTGAAGAAAGAACCAAAGGGAGTGACAGGTATAGGGGAGATAATCAGGAAGGTGATGGAGTCCAGGTGAGTCTCATGAGGCGCAGGTGCGCGTAATGATGATGACAGGGTGTGCGCAATAATGAGTAAACTGGCGACAAGGAGCAGCAGAGAGGAGGAGCGGGAGTAGACGTGACACCTCCATTCACTATTTAAATGTATAGATGACATGTATTTTTTCCTCTGCCCCTGTTTCGAGACAGGTGCATGATAATGGTCCATTCTTAATCAAAAACCAATTTCTCACACAGATTAGTTAGTATATGTAAAGACAAGATTAAATCAAGAATAGTCTGATGGGTGACAGTATAAGCCTATCACTTGTGAATGATATATTATCACTTGTGAAGAATGCCCAGCGTAAGACAAGAAACAAAGCCTTTATTTTGCGACTTTTTCTAATCATAGTCACACACCTCATGTAGCCTAGCCCATAGGAATATGTTTTGATAAGGTTTGTATCACAGCTAAAGATGCCAAATTTTCCGCTTTACAATGGGCGAAGCGTCTAACTGGCATACATAAGCAACACCTGAGTTTCAAGTTCGGGGAAGATCATTTTCACCCGAAAATGCACCTTTATAATAAAAACATCACATGTATAATTGAAGTTGTGGTCACTTTTGATTACGTTGTTTTCAACATAAATTGAACATTCATGCTTGTAGCCTTATGCTGTGTGCGCATTTCTGCGCTTATAATGTGAAGAAATAGCCTAATAGTTTATTAACATTGTAAGCTAAACGTTCTGATCTGTTGCGTCATTGCGTAAAAAAGGTTTTTTGATGCTAGTGGTTGTATTCATTTGTGATCTATTGCATCCCAAAACTGTCCCAGACTATGTTTGGAATATTTATTTCTCTCACAGAATGGAACAGCTCAACTTTTGTACTATGGGGGATAGAAGCTTTTGCTTCTCCGTTAGGCCTACTCATCTTGTTGGCTGACAAAAAGTAAATGTGGACAGTTCTTCCAATATTTTCAATATTCACCTCGGAATTGGATAAGGACGTGCGCAGTTGTGTCCCCGATGTGACAGTCTTCACTTGTAGACTGTGAGAAAGACCCGATTATGTGATGGAGAGCCATGTGAGTGAGAAGTGCTTTGGAGCACGCAGCACTCAGAGAGAAGGGAATTATAATTATTATATTTAACCCAAGGGCACAACGGCCACTGGCCGCAAAAGGCATAGATTATTTTTAGGTGCATTCCATCCACTTTAAGGGGATGCTGCAGGGAAATTCGAATCATTATCAAGTGCTTGTCAAATTGTGAATGAGAGACTGATGAAGTGTGTACAGCCTGCGCAAAAAAAATCATTAGTCGCATCATGCACCCGTACAATGTTTTAAAAATCAAAACATATAGCCTATCGTTTGTAGAAGAAATAGAGTTACATTAATAACTTTAAATTAAGCATATAGGAGTACCTATTTCTTTGTTAACAGCTCAACACAGAATAGCCACATGTGCACACTCCCTCAAATCGTTTGGAGAAAATATCCTTTGTATTTTATTCAGCTCTGTTCCATTGTATTCTTCATACTACAAAAGAATATCAAATAATGCCATAGAATTCTAAGCAAATATTGTCTGCTAAATGAACTAGTGTAGCCCACAGCCATATGACATAGCCAGATCAGGACCTAATATAAGGACAACTGTTTTTCTGTAATGGACAAAAATACATAACGGATTGGTGTAGGTTATATTACATTGATTTATTCAACATTTTTTAAATGTAGATGTTCCAAAGGATCAGTGGCTTGTAGGCTATGTATGGAAGTCAGGTGTTGCTAAATGTGTTTGTTAATTAACGGTCAATTTCTGTGAGACTAGCAGTTATTTGCTTGACAATCACCAGCAGACCAAATTTTGTGACCTACTAAGCCCTAGTTATTGGTTCAATATACTGGCTGTTGAGACTGCAGTCAAAGAGTTACAGAGTGTTAGGGTAACATGATAATGCCCCCCCTACCCCACAATTAACTACTGTCCTCAGTTCTGTGAGTGTGTGTGTGTGTGTGTGTGTGTGTGTGTGTGTGTGTGTGTGTGTGTGTGTGTGTGTGTGTTTGATGGGGGGGTAGTGAGATTGGTAGGTAAGGTATGCACTGTTATAAAATGAAAGACAGAGGCCTAGTCAATATTTTATACTGTGATGTTTTTCTTCTTTAAGAGACGTTTCCAAACACTATCCTTGAAGTAGACTTGTGTCAGGTCTTTCTATAAGGGGCTCCAGAGTGGCACAGCGGTCTAAAGCACTGTATCTCAGTGCTAGAGGCATCACTACAGACCCTGGTTAGATTACAGGCTGTATCACAACCGGCCGGGATTGGGAGTCCCATAGGGCGGCGCACAATTGGCCCAGCGTCGTCCGGGTTATGGTTTGGCAGGGGTAGGCCGTCATTGTAAATAAGAATTTGTTATTAACTGACTTGCCTAGTTAAATAAAGGTTAAATACAAGAAAAGAAACAAAAGTAGTCTTAGAATGCTCACTTTTTGTCTCAAGCTCAGTGCTTTTTGTAAACATCTGGATAGAATACAAGCTTTCATACTCAAAATCCAAAGTCGATAGAATAGTTCAAAATAGAGATCAACACTTCAACAGACATTTTCTTTCAGTCAACACTCAAGGCAGTTTTTTTTCCTAATTTCAATAAACCCTTTTATGTCCCACCTAGTCAAATATCATCTGACGAAACATGGAGCAAGTGCTAGGACTGGCCTTTCTTGGGGGCTGAGAATCTATGTATGGGATCTGGGAATGTGGGGAATGATGATGAAACAAAGGATACTACAATAGAAAAAACAACTAAACACAAAAACAGTTGCCTTAACTAAAACGATGCATTTCTGGTGTACCAGCAGTGTCTGCAAAACAACATCCAAAGTCAAAGTTTGGGTATGTGAGAAGAAAGCTAGGGGTATTGCCATGGTTATTTCCCTATGCCGAAAATGCACCAGCGATTTAACTGCATCATAAGTGGGATTTGAGAGGCCACAAGCAAAATCTCAGGGAGACGAATGGGAAGTCAAGGTAATACAATATTTCAAAAGAGGCATAGATGGGAGGCGAGATGGTAATTGCAGATACCGTAACACTGTGATTGTGTTCATATGTGAGTTGGGACATATGCAGTGCCTTCAGAAATTATTCACACCCTTTGACTTTTTCCACATTTTGTTGTATTACAGCCTGAATTTAAAATGGATTAAACTGAGATTTTGTGTCATGGGCCTACACACAATATCTCATAATGTCAAAGTTGAATTATGTTTTTAGAAATGTTCACAAATTAATACAAAAATGAAAAGCTGAAATTTAGTCAATAAGTATTCAACCCCTTTATGTTCAGGAGTAATAATATGATTAACAAGTCACATAATAAGTTGCATGGACTCACTCTGTGTGCAGTAATAGTGTATAACATCATTTTTTTAATGACTACCTCATCTCTGTACCCCACGCATACAATTATCTGTAAGGTCTCTCAGTCGTGACTTTCAAACACAAAGGCCAGGGAGGTTTTCCAATGCCTCGCAAAGAAGGGAACCTATTGGTAGATGGGTATAAAAAGAGAAAAAGACATAGAATATTTGAGCATGGTGTAGTTATTAATTACCATTTAGAAGTTCTATCAATACACCCAGTCACTACAAAGATACAGGTGTCCTTCCTAACTCAGTTGCCGGAGAGTAAGGAAACCATTCAGGGATTTCACCATGAGGCCAAAGGTGACTTTAAGACCGTTACCATTTAATGGCTGTGATATGAGAAAACTGAGGATGGCTCAACAACATTGTAGTTACTCCACAATACTAACTTAAATGAGAGAGTGAAAAGAAGGAAGCTTGTACAGAACAAAAATATTTCAAAACATGCATTCTATTTGCAGTAGGCACTAAAGTAACACTGCAAAGAATGTGGAAAATGAACTTTATATCCTGACTACAAAGCTTTATGTTGGCTGCAAATCCAACACAGCACATCATTGAGTACCACTCTTCATATTTCATACGTGGTGGTAGCTGCATCATGTTATGGGTATGCCTGTCATTGGCAAGGACTTGGGAGTTTTTTAGGATAAAAAGACACAGAATAGAGCTAAGCACAGGCAATATCCTAGATCCTGTTTCAGTCTGCTTTCCAACAGACACTGGGAGACACAGTCACCTTTCAGCAGGACAATAACCTAAAACACAAGGCCAAATATACACTGGAGTTGATTACCAAGATGACATTGAATGTTCCCAAGTGGCCTAGGTACAGTTTTACTTATATTGGCTTGAAAATCTATGGCAAAACTGTCTGTCTAGCAATGATCAACAAACAACTTGACAGAGCTTGAAGAATTCAAAAAATAATGTGCAAATATTGTACAATCCAGGTATGCAAAGCTCTTAGAGACTTACCCAGAAATACACACAGCTGTAATCAATGCCAAAGGTGATTCTAACATGTACTGACTCAGGGTTGTGAAACAGGTCATTTAGATATTTCTGTATTTCATTTTCAATACATTGTTTTTAAAAAATCTAAAAACATGTTTTCACTTTGTCATTATGGGGTATTGTGTGTAGATGGGTGACACAACAAAATGTGGAATAAGTCAAGGGGTATGAATACTTTCTGAAGGCACTATATGAATGAGATCACATTTGATCGAAAATTATTGTATTTAGGACAGCTTACACATTTTTATCTATTACATGAAAGACATGATTTAACTAGGACAGTGATATTACAGTCGCCATTACAGGATTTTATTAATAATATAATTATTACATACTGCTTCAAAGCATTTATTTGTTGTAATCTTATGCTCATCCTTTATAGTGTCAATACGACACTTTGAATTCTTCAAGCTCTGTCAAGTTGTTTGTTGATCATTGCTAGACAGACAGTTTTGCCATAGATTTTGGGGCGGCAGGGTAGCCTAGTGGTTAGAGCGTTGGACTAGTAACCGGAAGGTTGCAAGTTCAAACCCCCGAGCTGACAAGGTACAAATCTGTCGTTCTGCCCCTGAACAGGCAGTTAACCCACTGTTCCTAGGCTGTCATTGAAAATAAGAATTTGTTCTTAACTGATCTTGCCTAGTTAAATAAAGGTAAAATAAAATAAAAATTAATGTGTTCTTGTCAGAGAGAGAGAGTTGAAACTTTTCCCCAGTAATAGGCTCACTATTGAACATTCACTGGTAATTGAACATGAATGAACTGTTCTGAAACCTGAGCTGTGTAAGTAATTTATTGTGATGGCTGTGTTTGTGGGCACGGTGTGTGTGGCGTGCTGCTGACTGTGTGAGCAGGCACTGTGGAGGAGGCAGCTGCTGTTTCGGTGACTATGAGGTTGTAATTACTCTTCCGGCCTGTAGATGGCGGTGGTGCTCTTCCTCTCTGTGAACGACTTCCTGGTAACACCGTTGAGGTTTCAGGCAGGGTATTCAGTCAGCGCTGCCAAAGGAAAGGGTTATGGACTGTTATGGTCCAAAGCTGCAGGTAGGGGGCTCATACGGATTAAGCTTTAATGTGTGCTGCAGAGTTAAGGGACTCAATGACCAACAATGTCAGCTGTGTATCTATTTTTACATTGGTCAGTGTCCTACGACTCTCGCTGTCTCACCTTTCTCTCTTTACTTTCTCACCTCTATCTCTCACATTTCTCTCTCTCTCTCTCTCTCTCTCTCTCTCTCTTTGTCTTTTCATCCCACCTTTTCTTAGCTTCACTCGTTAATCGTGCAAGTTCTCTCTTTTACCTTTCACTCTCTCCCTCTGGCTATCTCCTACCGCTCCCTCCCCCCCTCTCTCTTTCTCTCTCTGTTTAGCTTGGTGTTGGGCAGAGGCCACCGACACTGACCTCCCAGTCACCTCACACTCTTGTCTCTTTTATCTGTCTCTGGCTGAGGTGATCATTGTGAAGGTTTGCTTTGAGCACAGATGGTGAGCTACAGGGAGCTATAGATACTGGCCAGGCTCACAGCCAACTGCTAGCGCACTAGCTCTTCTTTGTGTGGGCAGGTAGAGGTAGTTTGTGGAGATACTATGACAACAAGCAGAGATCAAGAATACAACAATATCAACCAAATGATAAATCCTTGAGGAGGACTGAACCAAAAAAATACAGTTATCACAGAGGAATGTTCTCATCTTATGATCCGGGAAAACAAACAATTTGATTGGGAAGGAAACAATGGCTTCATCAGCAAGACGTGATCATTTTGCAAAGAGAGTGATTCATTCAAGCAGATTTGAAGGATTTTTAGTTAGTTCTCACTACAATTGGTCAGGTTTGGAGCTGAAATGGACTTGACTGTTCTGAATAAGTAGCTAATATTCTGAGAAGTAGCTAATATTCTGATAAGTAGCTAATATTCTGATAAGTAGTTAATATTCTGATAAGTAGCTAATATTCTACGTAGAGGAAAGACGTTTTTCAATGCCATACATACTTTAAATGTTTTCTTTACCCTTATTTTACCAGGTAAATTGACTGAGAACACATTCTTATTTATAGCAACGAGCCGGGGAATAGTTACAGGAGAGAGGAGGGGGATGAATGAGCCAATTGGAAGCTTTTAATGTGACATAAAAACCACATGTCATGATATTTTCATCTGATTTGTCAAACAAATCAATTAAAAAAAGTAGGCATGTTCTTCTACACCAAAATAATTCCAGCATCCAAACTGCATGTATGCCATTTGATGAATGGAGATAGACATTGGTTGCCAAACACCAAAAAGTGTGCCTAATGAGATGAATCGATTGCCATTGATTAGGCCGGTGGTTCCCAAACTGTGTGGGCGTGGGACTAATTCCGGCTTTCAAAAATGGGTAGTGCGTCATCAGTTTCACTCTCGTAATGTCAGTCATTGCGTACCTTATAACTGGTCAGAAATGTCCAGATCAACAAACCCATGTCAGCTACTGTTGTTTTGGTAGTTTTTTTTAGCCCATGGATTTTGTTGTAATTTGTGAGTCACTCAAATAACACATGAATACACATTAGACATGGCAAAATGTATAGAATTGCAAGAAAATGAGCTTTAAAACGGCAAAATATGATCTGCACCGCATTACAAAATGTGTTGAATTGCAGGAAATAAGCTTTAAACCTGGAGAGGGGAGGGGGGTGTGAACTTGTATTAGCGTGTATTTGCATGAACTTCAAAAAGGCCTGATGTAGTGTTAAAAAGAAAATAGGTGGGCAAACTCTGAAAAAGTAACTCTCTATGCTTTCAATGCATTTTTTTTAAAGGTTTGGTAAATGATGTTTACTTGTATTTACCCTCAACTAGGCTTACACCACTGCAGGTAGCCTACACTCTCAGCCAAGGCAATGTTAAACACTTAAACACACGCAAAATAGGTAGCCTACAATCAGTATAATTACATGAGATGAATCAAAACATGTTTTAAACCCTAGTTCAGGAGTTGTCCATAATTCACGAGTTAATGCTGGGAGGCTTCACAGATTGTGTGACATAAAACACTAGCTTTCTTTCTTTACGTTAATGACATGACAGTGTTATTTGTCATTATCAAGCATTTAGCAATTCAATTAGAACGTTGAACTTGAATCCTGTACCAATCATGGATCTTGGCGATCTCAGAAAATGCACTGTAAGTTTAACTACAGTATGGCTGCATAACATTTCATTATGTTTTGCCGTTCTCTTGGGCACACAAATCAAAAAATAATGTAGGTCTATGCCATTGCAAAATCGAATGCTTCTAACCGAAAGATTCAGGCATACTGTCATTAACTATACTTGCTGGATGGATTGGATGCGCACTGGTGTCTAGCTGTAAGCTAGTTATTTAGTGATATTGTCTACCATCAGGTGATCCAGTATAGAAAACAAATATTGATAGAAAATAATCAAGCTAAATAATTTGTCTACTTCTTCTGGCCACAGATGGCACGGAGAACACCCTACACACAAAAAGCCTATTTCTCTCAAATGTTGTGCACAAATTTGTTTGCATCCCTGTTAGTGAGCATTTCTCCTTTGCCAAGATAATCAATCCACCTTACAGGTGTGGAATATCAAGAAGCTGATTAAACAGCATGATCATTACACAGGTGCACCTTGTGCTGGGGACAATAAAAGGCCACTCTAAAATGTGCAGTTTTGTCACACAACACAATGCCACAGATGTCTCAAGTTGAGGGAGCGGTCAATTGGCATGCTGACTCCAGGAATGTCCATGAGAGCTGTTGTCAGAGAATTTAATGTTAATTTATCTACCATAAGCCGCCTCCAACAGTTTTTTAGAGAAGTTGGCCTTGTGTATGGTGTCGTTTGGGCTAGCGGTTTGTTGATGTCAACATTGTGAATAGAGTGTTCATGGTGGCGGTGGGGTTATGGTATGGGCTACGGACAAAGAACAAAATTGCATTTTATGTTCAGTTTCAGATTTTTTATAACCCAACCCTGATCTGTACTTCCCCACAACTTTGTCCCTGACCTGTTTGGAGAGCTCCTTGCTTCGTGGTGCCCCTTGCTTGGTGGTGTTGCAGACTCTGGGGCCTTTCAGAACAGGTGTATATATACTGAGATCATGTGACAGATCATGTGACACTTAGATTGCATACAGGCTTTATTTAACTAATTATGTGACTTCTGAAGGTAATTGGTTGCATCAGATCTTATTTAGGGGCTTCATAGCAAAGGGGGTGAATATATATGCACACACCACTTTTCTTTTTTTTTCACTTCACCAATTTGTACTATTTTGTGTATGTCCATTACATGAAATCCAAATAAAAATCAATTTAAATTACAGGTTGTAATGCAGCAAAATAGGAAAAACACCAACGGGGGGTGAATACTTTTGCAATGCACCTTATCTGTATTAAAGCCCTTTTGTGGGGAACAACTCTGCCCAGAAATCCATAGATTGTTGAAATTGTTGCATTTATATTTTATAGCACCTTTTTAAAAATAAAATATTGTAGCCTATCGGATGGACAGCACAGCCACTGTAGAACATATTTATTACTGCATTTTAAACAAATAGGAGAATGGTTAAATTAGCATTATTTAGACACCCCCCCCCCCCCCCGTTTGTTGCATTTAGTGGAGCTAACGTCTCATTCAGGGGAGCTGAGCCCACCCTGGCTCCCCTGTAATTCGCAAGATGATTACAAGTATGTGTGTGTGGGTGCGCATGTGAGTGTCTAGGCATATAGTTCATGCATGTTAGAGGGATGTAGTGAATTTGAGTATGATCATCAGGAGCCATCGGACTTCACCTTTACTTCAGTGTTTTTATTGATCTGTCTGATTTATAGTATCGTAGGTCACAGAGATACACAGCTATGAATTCTCCATTTGGGGAAGTTAATGGTTAATGGTTTTGCGTTCGGTATACTGGCTGTTGAGACAGCAGTTGAAGTGTTACTGAATGTTATGGAAATGGTTGGCAGGTTAATAGGATAAGACCCCCAAACTGCCTTGTTGCAGCGATCAGTCACCGTCTCTTATCTATTATATAAAAAAACAAGAAACTCCAGCTACACTTTTGCCAATTAATAATTGATCTCCATGCTTGCGATGTTCATTAATTTGAGTTCCTCCGAAGGTCAATGTAGCCATGAATATCCACAACTCCTTGTCTGAGCTCGGTCGGCCATAACAGAGAGAAAGGGGTCAGGCAGAGGCCAACATCAGGAAGACAGAAGTTCATGATGAACTTTGTGGATTTCTGATTCCCTGTCAACTCCAAGTTTGTTCCCCATCACACAGTTGAAGAGGTAATTTGCTCTTATCCGTGAGTTTGACAATGGCAAGCACAAAACCGCAGAAGCAACAAAGAGAGAAAATCATGGCATGAGGAGGAGATCTGTCTCTCTATATCTCCAGTACGATATAGAGCAGCCAGCTCCTCCCTCCTCACGGTTAATGACTGCTTGACTAAGTCGGGCAATTACCAAAGATAGATTCCATTATACCGTTTAAATTGCTTGAAATTTGATTACCTTGAATCTGTTCTATTTGTGGATGATGGTAGGGTAGTAGAGTACGCCAAGGCAAAGATGCACATTATGGTTGTAAGCCTGAAGGAACTCAGAGAAGCTGTGATTTATATGGGATTCATAATTAGGAACTAGTTATCTTAATTGCTGACTAAGTGTGTGGTGTTTCTCTATGTTCTACTACTGCTACTTCTGTGTCTGTCTGTTCCTCTTTCTCCATTTTGGCAACGCTGCAAATCTTTAAAATGTATTCGAATGTAAGTCCATTTGAATTAAATCACATTAACAGCACAGGAAACTACTAATGGGCCTACAGCTAATAAAAACTTCTGCTACAACTACTAATACAACTAACAAAGCTAAGTACCTATAATATGTACCTACTAATTTGCTATCTATCATTACAACTAATTACTGCCAACTTAAATGGTCATGTCTATGCTATTATCCATATTTATATGATTTCAATAGATTTCCTATGGAGGGTTGACAGCATTCAAGTCAACATTCTCTGATGTGCGGACCGTTTGAAAGTAGAAATGTCTATTTGATTCCCCTTTCAGTACATTTATCAGCCGAAACACGACACCCACCCTGTATTCAAGAGCAGGTTGTTTCTCAAATTATGGCGGGCACAACATATGCGGAAATTAAGAAAAAAAAATGGGTTTACGTGTTTTTAGATAATTTACGTTTAAGGTTAAAAAAAAAGATATAATTTTCATTTAAAAAATCTAAAATAGTTTGATAACCCTGTTTGTATGCTTTTAAATTAAATCAATCTCAAACGTGTATCTTTTCCGGTGATGAAGACATGGATGTCTCATGGCATGGTGGAGTATGCAAAATAGGTCAACTTTGAGAACCTTTATCGCTTGAATGTTTTGGCAATCAGGTCCTGAAAGTCACTTTCTGAGAACTTCTACAATGGGAAAATAAACTCCGAAAAAAAGGAAACGTCCCTTTTTCAGGACCCTGTCTTTGAAAGATAATTTGTAAAAATCCAAATAACTTCACAGATTTGGGGTTTAAACACTGTTTCCCATGCTTGTTCGATGAACCATGCACAATTAATGAACATGCACCTGTGGAACGGTCGTAAGACACTAAAAGCTTACAGACGGTAGGTAATTAAGGTCACAGTTCTGAAAACTTAGAATACTAGAGGCCTTTGTACTGACTCTGAAATACACCAAAAGAAAGATGCCCAGGGTCCATGCTTATCTGTGTGAACGTGCCTTAGACATGCTGCAGATGTGGCCAGGGCAATAAATTGCTATGTCCGTACTGTGAGACGCCTAAGACAACGCTACAGGGAGACAGGATGGACAGCTGATCGTCCTCACAGTGGCAGACCACGTGTAACAACACCTGCACAGGATCAGTACATCTGAACATCACACCTGCGGGACAGGTACAGTATGGCAACAACAACTGCCCGAGTTACACCAGTAATGCACAATCCCTCCATCAGTGCTCAGACTGTCCGCAATAGGCTGAGAGAGGCTGGACTGAGAGCTTTGAAGGCCTGTTGTAAGGCAGGTCCTCACCAGACATTACTGGCAACAACGTTGCTTATGGGCACAAACCCACAGTCGCTGGACCAGACAGGACTGGCAAAAAGTGCTCTTTACTGACAAGTCACGGTTTTGTCTCACCAGGGGTGATGGTCGGATTCGCATTTATCGTCGAAGGAATGAGCGGTACACCGAGGCCTGTACTCTGGAGCGGGATCGATTTGGAGGTGGAGGGTCCGTCATGGTCTGGGGTGGTGTGTCACAGCATCATCGGACTGAGCTTGTTGTCATTGCAGGCAATCTCAACGCTGTGCGTTACAGGGAAGACCTCCTCCCTCATGTGGTACCCTTTCTACAGGCTCATCCTGACATGACCCTCCAGCATGACAATGCCACCCGCCATACTGCTCGTTCTGTTCGTGATTTCCTGCAAGACAGAAATGTCAGTGTTCTGCCATGGCCAGCGAAGAGCTCGGATCTCAATCCCATTGAGCACGTCTGGGACCTGTTGGATTGGAGGGTGAGGGCTAGGGCCATTCCCCCCAGAAATGTCTGGGAACTTTCAGGTGTCTTGGTGGAAGAGTGGGGTAACATATCACAGCAAGAATTGGCAAATCTGGTGAGGTCCATGAGGAGGCGATGCACTGCAGTACTTAATGCAGCTGGTGGCCACATCAGATACTGACTGTTACTTTTGATTTTCACCCCCTTTTGTTCAGGGATACATTATTCCATTTCTATTAGTCACATGTCTGTGGAACTTGTTCAGCTTATGTCTCAGTTGTTGAATCTTGTGTCCATACAAATATTTACACACGTTAAATTTGCTGAAAATAAACGCAGTTGACAGTGAGAGGACGTTTCTTTTTTTGCTGAGTTTGTGTGGTTTCGTTCAAATCAAAAGGCGTGTGTGAATTGAAGTAGATTTGTCCCTCAGAGTTAACAAACACCACCAAACTGTGGAAGACTGTGGAGTTTGGAAACATTGAATGGCAGAAACAGGAGTAGCAAGCAAGTAGAGCAGACATGATAACTTTGCTGTGCTACTTATTAGCAGTGATCAGAATAATGGTGTGTGTAGGAGCACCAACTCCAGCGGGTTAGGCACTGGGTTAATGATTAATTATGCTGAGTGCCCTCTCTGGCTGAAATATACAACAGTATTATCATATTTTCTCATGAACATACCTATACAATCTACGCATGTGAATACTCTTCTGCCTTATTGACACAATTTCAACAACGGAAAGAACACGAGGGAGTTGACTTAGTGTTGTGGCCGAGACAGCAGAATAAACTGTTGTATGCTAAACACTGTTAAAGAAAACATCTGTTACCTTTTAAGAGTGAGTTCTCACCCATCATGCACCCCTGCCAAACTTCCTGTCTGTACTGTCAGACACATCCTCATTGTACTGCTCATCATATTCCATAATGTTGCTGCTGCATCACTCAAACGTTGTGCTTTAAGTAAGTGGAGTTCAAGTGAGAGGCACCTTGTCAAAACACCTAATTGAAGGAGGTGATGGGGATTGAAGGAGTTGCTCTGACACCAGAATGGGATTTGATTACTCAGCTCTTACGGCACTGATGGGTTGTTTAGAAAAGCTCAGAGGCAGACAGACAGGCAGATCTGGTGAAAATTGTGGGATAATAGCACAGGTATGACAACACAACAGTCAGAGTTACAGCGCTCATTACGGAGAACTCAATCCCCCATGATGCTTCACTCTCACAACAAAACACTGCTGACTGAACACTGAACACCACTGTGTGCTATGTGTGAATTTTCCTAAACAGGAGCAAGTCCAATCACTTCTGAAATCATAAATCTATCAAATTTGATCTGGAATACCTGACATTTAAATTACCATCTGTTTTCATCATGGCTGTTTACATTCCTCTCTCAGCCAACACCTTGCTGGCACTCAAGGAATTATACATACAAATCTACATTATTTTGGATTTCGGGTCTTTAAACAAACAGGAAACTGCACATCCAATTGTCGCATTTATTGTGGCTGGTGACTTCAACAAAGCAAATCTTAAAAACCCTACTGAAATTTCTCCTGTCCTCTGTGAGGCCAGTGGATGATGGATCATTGTTATTCACCCTTTCCTTCAGATCACGCCTCCATTCTGGTTCTCCCTGCCAATAGGCAGACATTTAAGTAAGAAATGCAGGTGGTAAGGACTGTTCAATGACTGTTTTGACTCCATGCACTGGGAAATGTTCCGGGTCGCCTACAACCGTAACATCTACGAGTACACAGACTCAGTCACATGGTTCATCAGGAAATGCATAGAGGATGTTGTTCCAACAGTGACAGTGTGTACATATCCCAACCAAAATCTGTGGGTAAATGGAAACATCCGTTCCGCATTTAACTCCGGCCTTGTGTCTGGGTATATACAGTCTCAGTCAAAAGTTTGGACACACCTACTCATTCAAGGGTTTTTCTTAATTTGTACTATTTTCTACATTGTAGAATAACTATGAAATAACACATACAAAACCATGTAGTAAGCTAAAAAAGTAGTTATATACAGCAATCACATAAAAATAATACACTACTGAACATAAACTCCTTAATCCCACCCCTCAGCCACTCTCAGCCCATCCCACCTATTACCATAGACTACCCTTGTTTGGTTTCCATGTGCCACATATTTTTCAATTGTGCTGTGATGTTTTAAATACATTTTGAACCTTTCTATCCACAGATTATGAGCCAAAGGTGAAAACCTTTCCTACGAGTATTATTATATTATTTATTGACTGACTATGGCTTTCCAAATCGCCCAAAACTGTTATTTGTAAGGTTCATTTTCATTGAATGTTGAGATGTCTTTTAACCATTCCTGAACCTGTAACCAGAAACAAGCTACATAGTGGCAATACCCATGAACTTGTGATTCTATCTCTGCACAGCAGAATCTACAGAGCTGAGATTGTTGTATCATTTTGTGACGTTAAAGACTTATTCTAAAATGTATTAAATTGTTGTTTGTTCCTCTTCAATCTACACACAAAACCCCATAATGACAAAACAAAAACAGGTTTTTAGTCATGTTTTCTAATTCATAAAAAAATAATAATGAAAGAGAACATTTACATAAGTATTCAGACCCTTTTCTCACTTTTCAATTTTTTTCTTTTATTGAACCTTTATTTAACTAGGCAAGTCAGTTATGAACAAATTCTTATTTACAATGACGGCCTACCCAGCCAAACCCTAACCCGGACGACGCTGGGCCAATTGTGCACCACCCTAAGAGTTGTGCCAATTGTGCGCCTCCCTCAGTACTTTGTTGAAGCACCTTTGGCAGCAATTACAGAGTCTTCTTGGATATGACACTACAAGCTTGGCACACATATATTTGGGGAGTTTCTCCCATTCTTCTCTGCAGGTCCTCTCAAGCTCTGTCAGGTTGGATTTGGAGCTTTGCTGCACAGCTATTTTCACATCTCTCCAGCGATGTTCGATCATGTTGAAGTCCAGGCTCTGGCTTGGCCACTCAAGGACATTCAGAGACTTGTCCTAAAGCCACTCCTGCGTTGTCTTGGCTGTGTGCTTAGGTTCATTGTTCTGTTGGAAGGTGAACCTTCGCCCCCATCTGAGGTCCTGAGCGCTCAGGAGCAGGTTTTCATCAAGGATCTCTCTGTACTTTGCACCGTTCATCTTTGCCTTGATCCTGACTAGTCTCCTAGTCCCTGCCGCTGAAAATCATCCCCACAGCATGTTTCTGCCACCACCATGCTTCACCGTAGGGATGGTGCAAGGTTTCCTCTAGACGTGACACTTGGCATTCGAGACAAAGAGTTTAATCTTGGTTTCATCAGACGAGAGAATCTTATTTCTTTAGGTGCCCTTTTGGCAAACTCCAAGCAGGCCGTCATGTGCCTTTTACTGAGGAATGGCTTCCGTCTGTCCACTCTACCATAAAGGCCTGATTGGTGGAGTGCTGCAGAGATGGTTGTCCTTTTGGAAGGTTTTCTCATCTCCACAGAGGAACTCTGGAGCTCTGTCAGAGTGACCGTCAGATTCTTGGTCACCTCCCTGACCAAGGCACTTCTCTCCCAATTGCTCAGTTTGGCCGGGTGGCCAGCTCTAGGAAGAGTCATGGTGGTTCCAAACTACTTCAATTTAAGAATGATCGAGGCCACCATGTTCTTGGGGATCTTCAATACTGTAAACATTTTTTGGTACCCTGCTCCAGATCTGTGCCTCGACACAAACCTGTCTTGGAGCTCTACAGACAATTCTTTCGACCTCATGGCTTGATTTTTGCTCTGAGCTGCACTGTCAACTGTGGGAGCTTATATAGACAGGTGTATGCCTTTCCAAATCATGTTCAAACAATTGTATTTACCACAGGTGGACTCCAAGTTGTAAAAACATCTCAAGGATGATCAATGGAAACAGGATGCACTTGAGCTCAATTTCGAGTAGCATAGCAAAGGGTCTGAATACTTATGTAAATAAGATGTCGATTCGTTATTATGGGGTATTGTGCGTAGATGGCTGAGATTTTTTTTTATATAATACATTGTCGAATAAGCCTGTAATGTAACAAAATATTGAAAAAGTCAAGAGTCTGAATACTCTGTATGTAGCATTCCGTTGGCGGCAAGAAGTTTGTCAAATAATTTAAATAGAAAAATTGAGGTGTTGAATCAAGTGTTGTTTTTTTGTATCTGTTCATAAACCTCTGGTCATAATTTTTTTAATTTTTTTTTTAACCTTTATTTAACCAGGCAAGTCAGTTAAGAACACATTCTTATTTTCAATGACGGCCTGGGAACAGTGGGTTAACTGCCTGTTCAGGGGCAGAACGACAGATTTGTACCTTGTCAGCTCGGGGGTTTGAACTCGCAACCTTCCGGTTACTAGTCCAACGCTCTAACCACTAGGCTACGCTGCCGCCCCAGCTGCTATATGACGCAGCTGTCAACATTTTTGTCCTCAAATGAAACTGGTATATATTTTCTATGTATGACAATTATTTTCAGCCAGTTTGTATCTTTAATATTTGGCAGACGAACAAGTTTCCTACCTTCTCCCTCTTCCACTTTCCTCCTCCATTTTTGTGGTAATTCTGCAATAACTTGGTTATAAGTTTGGATTGAACAGACATTCCCATATATTTTCGATAGCTGCGATACCTCCCCTCAATCTTAGCTAACTAGCTAACGTTATACTGCATCTGAAGTAAATCTGGCGACTTCAAAATGATGACGAAAGATTTTCCGACAAGTTATTTTCCTCCCTTTGAATTGCATTGTATTTCCAAGCCACTGTAAAGCACTTTAGATGAAAGAGAAATTATTTTATAATTTTTATTGGTCAAATATTTGGGGAAGCTTGGCTTTCCTTGGCATCCACGAATCAAATCAAATGTTATTGGTCACACACACATATTTAGCAGATGATTTTGCGGATGTAGTGAAATGCTTGTGTTCCTAGCTCTAACAATGCAGTAGTATCTAAGAATTCACAAAAATACACACATCTAAAAGTAAAAGAATGGAATAGAGAAATATATAAATATTAAGACGTGCAATGTCGGAGTGGCAGTGACTAAAATACAGTAGAATTGTTTTAATGTATTTAAAAAAATGTTTTATTAAGCATTTATTTAAGCAGGTAGGACAGTTGAGAATGAGCAACTGCGACCTGGCCAAGATAAAGCATAGCAGTGCAACAAAAACAACAACATAGAGTTACACATAAACAAACGTACAGTCAATAACACAAAGGAAAAGAAAAATAGAAAAATCTATGTACAGTGTGTGCAAATGTAGAAGAGTAGAGAGGTAGGCAATAAATAGGCCATAGAGGTGAAAAATAATTACAACTTAGCATAAAAACTGGAGTGATATATGTGCAGATGATGATGTACAAGTAGAGACACTGGGGTGCAAAAGGCCAAGAGGGTAATTAATAATATGGGGATGAGGCAGTTGGGTGTGCTATTTACAGATTGGTTGTGTACAGGTACAGTGATCAGTAAGCTGCTCTGACAGCTGATGCTTAAAGTTAGAGAGGGAGATATAAGACTCAAGCTTCAGACATTTTTGCAATTCGTTCCAGTCATTGGCAGCAGAGAACTGGAAGGAAAGACGGCCAAAGGAAGTGTTGGCTTTGGGGATGACCAGTGAAAAATACCTGCTGGGAACCCGTGCTATGGGTGGGTGTTGCTATGGTGACCAGTGAGCTGAGATAAGGTGGGGCTTTACCTAGCAAAGACTTATAGATGACCTGGAGCCAGTGGGTTTGGCGATGGATATGTTGAGTAGAGTGTTGGGGGCTATTTTGTAAATGACATCGCCGAAGTCAAGGATCGGTAGGATAGTCCGTTTTACGAGGGTATGTTTGGCGGCATAAGTGAAGGAGGCTTTGTTGCGAAATAGGAAGCCGATTCAAGATTTAATTTTGGATTGGAGATGCTTAAAGTGAGTCTGGAAGGAGAGTTTACAGTCTAACCAGACACCTAGGTATTTGTAGTATATTATTCTAGGTCAGAACCGTCCAGAGTAGTGATGCTAGTAGGGCGGAAGGCAGCAGTCAATTGAAGAGCGTGCACTTAGTATTACTGGCATTTAAAAGCAGTTGGAGGCCACGGACGGAGTGTTGTATGGTGTTAAAGTTCGTTTGGAGGTTTGTTAGCACAGTGTCCAAAGAAGGGCCAGATGTATACAGAATGGTGTCATCTGCGTAGAGGTGGATCAGAGAATCACCAGCAGCAAGAGCGAAATCATTGATATATACAGAGAAAAGAGTCGGCCTGGCAGGATGAGGTCAATATCCTTCCAGGATACCCGGGCCAGGTCAGTTAGAAAGGCCTGCTCGCTGAAGTGATTTAGTGAGCGTTTGACAGTGATGAGGGGTGGTCGTTTGACTGCGGACCCGTTACGCACGCAGGCAATGAGGCAGTGAACGCTGAGATCCTGGTTGAAGACAGCAGAGGTCTATTTAGGGCAGGTTGGTCAGGATAATATCAATGAGGGTGCCCATCGTTATGGAATTTGGGTTGTCCTTGATAATTTGTGTGAGATTGAGGTCATCTATCTTAGATTGTAGGACGGCCGGGGTGTTAAGCATATCCCAGTTTAGGTAACCTAACAGTACGAACTCTGAAGATAGATGGGGGGAAATCAATTCACATATGGTGTCCAGGGCACAGCTGGGGGCTGAGGGGGTTTAAAACAGGCGGCAACAGTGAGAGACTTGTTTCTGGAAAGGTGGATTTTTAAAAGAAGAAGCTTGAATTGTTTGTGCACAGACCTGGATAGTATAACAGAACTCTGCAGGCTGTCTCAGCAGTAGATTGCAACTCAACCCCCTTTGGCAGTTGTCCGAAAATGTTATAGTTAGTGATGGAAATTTCAGGATTTTTGGTGGCCTGCCTAAGCCAGGATTCAGACACGGCTAGAACATCCGGTATGGTAGAGTGTGCTAAAGCAGTGAATAAAACAAATTTAGGGAGGAGGCTTCTAATGTTAACATCCATGAAACCAATGCTTTTACGGTTACAGAATTCAACAAATGAGAGTGCCTGGGGAATGGGAGTGATGTTGGGGGCTGCAGGGCTTGGGTTAACCTCTACATCACCAGAGGAACAGAGGGGGAGTAGGATAAGAGTACGGCCAAATGATAAAAGAGCTGGTTGTCTAGTGCATTCGGAACAGAGAGTAAAGGGGGCAGGTTTATGGGCACGGGAGGATAGATTCAAGGCATGATGCCCAGACAAGGGTATGGTAGGATGTGAGTACAGTGGAGGTAAGCCTAGGCATTCAGGGATAATGAGAGAGGTTTTGTTGGGGCAGCAGGTAGCCTAGTGGTTGGAGCGTTAGAATAGTAACCGAAAGGTTTCAAGAACGAATCCCCGAGCTGACAAGGTAAAAATCTGTCGTTCTGCCCCTGAACAAGGCAGTTAAACCACTGTTCCTAGGCCGTCATTGAAAATAAGAATTTGTTCTTAACTGACTTGCCTAGTTAAATAAAGGCAAAAAATAATAATAATTGTCTCTAGAAACACCATTTAAGCCAGGTGCGGTTACCGCATGTGTGGGGTGTGGAATAACAGGGCTAGCTAAAGCATATTGAGCAGGGCTGGAGGCTCTACAGTGAAATAAGACAAAAATTACAAAACAGCAATAGACAAGGCATACTGACATTAAGGAGAGGCATGTGTAGCCGAGTAATCATAGGGTCCAGTGAGTAGCTAGGAGAGCTGGAGGCACTGAGATTCAGACAGCTAGCAGGCCGGGGCTAGCAGATGGGCCTCAGGAGGACTTTGCAATGGGGGAGCCTGTTGAAACCCCCTTGGATGGTTACGTCGGTAGACCAGTCGTGATGGATTGGCGGGGCTCCGTGTCGGCAGCAAAGGGTCCAGGCCAATTGGCAAAAGAGGTAATTGAAGCCCAGGAATTCATGATAGATCTATTCGGCTAGCCGGGAGATTGGCCTAGATTCGAGGCTAGCTCCAGGCTAACTGGTGCTTGCTTCGGGACAGAGACGTTAGCCAGGGGGAGCCACCCGGATAGCAGCTAGCTAACTGCAATGATCCAGAGTAAAGTTTCAGAGCTTGCTGTAGAAATCCGGCGATATGGTGGAGAAAAGCAGTCTGATATGCTCTGGGTTGGTATCGCGCTGTGCAAGCTGGCAGGAGTTGACCGGGCTGAAGGTGGCAGATGTCCCAGTTAATGGTGATGGCTATCTAGCAGTGGCTAACTGACTACTAGCTAGTAGCTGGCTAGCTTGAAGGGGGTTACGGTTCTAATGTATTAAAGAAAGATACATACTGCATTGGGTGAGGCGGGTGGCAGGAGAGTATGTTCAGTTCGTAAATGGAAAAATGAAATATATACGAAACAAGGGACAAGACAATCAAACCATCCCACTCCTACGCCATCTTGGATTTAGAATAGTATATACATATGAGATGATTAAAGCAGTATTTAAACATTATTTAAGTGACTAGTGTTCCATTATTAAAGTGGCCAGTGATTCCATGTCTATGTATATAGGGCAGCAGCCTCTAAGGTTCAGGATTGTGTAGCCGGGTGGTAGCTGGCTAGGGATGGCTATTTAACAGTCTGATGGCCTTGAGATAGAAGCTGTTTTTCAGTCTCTTGGTCCCAGCTTTGATGCTGGGACCTGTACTGACCTCGCCTTCTGGATGATAACAGGGTGAACAGGCCATGGCTTTCTTGGTTGATGTCCTTGATGATCTTTTTGGCCTTGCTGTGACATTGGGTGCTCTAGGTGTTAACACCCTTAAATGTCTTTACTCACCTCGACCATGAAGAATGAGAGCCCACAGCCCTTGGGAGCTAGCCGTGTTGTGTTACAGTGTTATCCTCATTGTGGCACTGTGTTATCCTCAAAACGGGCGAAGGTGTTTCGCTTGTCTGGGAGCAAGACGTCGGCTGGTTTTCCCTTTGTAATCTGTGATTTTCTGCCATGTTCGTCTCGTTGTCTGAGCCATTGAATTGCGACTCCACTTTGTTTCTGTACTAATGTTTTGCCTGTTTGATTGTCTAACAGAGGGAATAACTACACTGTTTGTATTCGGCCATATTTCCAGTCACATTGCCATGGTTAAATGCGGTGGTTCTCGCTTTAAGTTTTTGCGCAAATGCTACCATCTATTCATGGTTTCAGGTTTGGGTAGGTTTTAACTTCTTAAGGCTGAAATCCAGTTAACGGGATCAATTTGACAACAGCCAGTGAAAGTGCAGGGCGCCAAATTCAAACAACAGAAATCTCATAATTAAAATTCCTCAAATATACAAGTACTATACACCATTTTAAAGAGAAAACTTGTTGTTAATCCCACCATAGTGTCCGATTTCAAAAAGGCTTTACAATGAAAGCATACCATGCGATTATGTTAGGTCAGCGCCTAGTCACAGATAAACAGCCATTTTTCCAGCCAAAGAGAGGAGTCACAAAAAGAAGAAATAGAGATCAAATTAATCACTAACCTTTGATGATCTTCATCAGATGGCACTCATAGGACTTCATGTTACACAATACATGTATGTTTTGTTCGATAAAGTTCATATTTATATCCACACATCTTAGTTTACATTGGCGCATTATGTGATTTTGCAGAGAGCCACTTCAATTTACAGAAATACACATCATAAATGTTGGTGAAAATACAAGTGTTATGCATGGAATTAAAGATATACTTCTCCTTAATGCAACTGCTGTGTCAGATTTCAAAAAAGCTTTACAGCGAAAGCACACTATGGAATAACCTGAGTACAGCGCTCAGAGACCAAAACAAGCCATACAGATACCAGCCATGTTGTGGAGTCAACAGAAGTCAGAAATAGCCTTATAAATATTCACTTACCTTTGATCTTCCTGGAATGTACTCCCAGGAATCCCAGTTCCACAATAAATGTTTGTTTTATTCGATAAAGTCCATCATTTATGTCCAAATACCTCCTTTTTGTTTGCGCGTTTAGTTCACAAATCCAAATTCATAAGGCAAGCAGTAGGTCCGATGAAAAGTCAAAAAAGTTACATTACAGTTCGTAGAAACATGCGTGCGGCCGCGTGCAAGACTTAGCTCATGGCATTCTGCAAGACCCCTTAGTCAAACAGCGCTTATTCGCTCCCCTTCACAGTAGAAGCCTGAAACAGGGGTCTAAAGACTGTTGACATCTAGTGGAAGCCTTAGGAAGTGCAATCGGACCAAATGTAACACTGTATATTGGATAGGAAAAGACTTGAAAACCTACAAACCTAAACAGTTTTAGAAACTTCAGAGTGTTTTCTATCCAGATCTTCTAATAATATGCATATCTTAGCTTCTGGGCCTGAGTAGCAGGCAGTTTACTCTGGGCCCCTTATTCATCCAAGCTACTCAATACTGCCCCCCAGTCCCAAAGAAGTTAATCGACACCATGGGAACAACATTCCCTATACCCTTCCTGATGAACTCAGTCACCGTGTAAACGTAAATGTTATTCTCTGAGGCTACCCGGAACATATCCCAGTCCGCGTGATCAAAACAATCTTGAAGCATGAATTTCGATTGGTCAGACCAGCGTTGAATAGACCTTAGCATGGGTACTTCCTGTTTGAGTTTCTGCCTGTAGGAAGGGATGAGCAAAATGGAGTCGTGATCTGATTTGCCGAAGGGAGGGCGAGGGACGGCCTTTTAGGTGTCTCGAAAAGGCGAGTATCAGATCTAATGTTTTTCCCAAGCAAGTACTACAGTCAGTGTGTTGACAGAACTTCGGTAGCGTTTTCCTCAAATTTGCTTTGTTAAAATCCCCAGCTACAGTACATGCGGCCTCGGGATATGTAGTTTCCAGTTTGCACAAAGTCCAGTGTAGTTCCTTGAGGGCCGTTGTGGTATCGGCTTGAGGGGGAATATACACAGCTGTGACTATAACCGAAGAGAATTATATTGGGAGGTTATACGGTCAGCATTTGATTCTGAACTATTCTAGGTCAGGTGAACAAAAGGACTTGAGATTCTGTATGTTGTCACAATCACACCATGAGTAGTTCATCATGAAACATACAACCCCAACTTTCTTCTTCCCGGAGAGTTCTTTATTCCTGTCTGCACGATGAACTTAGAACCCAGCTGGCTGTATGGACGGGGACAGTATATCCCAAGAGAGCCATGATTTTGTGAAACAGAGTAGGATACAGTCCTTGATGTCTCTCTAGAAGGAGATCCTCGCCCTGAGCTTGTCTACTTTATTGTCCAGAGACTGAACATTAGCGAGTAATATACTCGGAAGCGGTGGATGGTGTGCCCGCCTCCTGAGTCGGACTAGAAGTCCACTCCAAACACCTCTTCTCCACCACCGGCGTCTTGGAGCAGCCTCTGGGATAAGTTAAATTGCCCTGGGGGGTATGAACAAAGGTTCCAGTTCAGGGAAGTCGTTTTCCTGGTCGTAATGCTGGTGATTTACTTCCGCTCTGATATCCAAAAGTGATTTCCGGCTGTATGTAATAACGCAAAAAACATTCTGGGTTAATAATAATAATAAGAAATAACACACAAAAAAACTAAATACGGCAAAGTTGCTTAGGAGCTAGAGGCAGAGCTGCCATGTCTGTCGGTGCCCTCTTGCGATCTTTCCAATATATGCCAATGTATGTCGGTTGTTTTGCTCTAGGATGCTCACAGGCCTCACAAGTGTAGTTTTTACCAGTTGAAATAAATATATGGAAGTACAGTTGAAGTCGGAAGTTTACATACACTTAGGCTGACGTCATGAAAAATCATTTTTCAACCACTCCACAAATTTCTTGTCAACAAACTATAGTTTTGATAAGCCGGTTAGAACATCTACTTTGTGCATGACACAAGTTATTTTTCCAACAATTGTTTACAGACAGTTACATATATACATACATATGTGTTTACAGACACGTATATTTCACTGTATCACAATTCCAGTGGGTCAGAATTTTACATACACTAAGTTGACTGTGCCTTTAAACAGCTTGGATAATTCCAGAAAATGATGTCATAGCTTTAGAAGCTTCTAATAGGCTAATTGACATCATTTGAGTCAATTGGAGGTGTACCTGTGGATGTATTTCAAGGCCTACCTTCAAACTCAGTGCCTCTTTGCTTGACATCATGAGAAAATCTAAAGAAATCAGCAAAGACCTCAGAAAAGAAATTGTAGACCTCCACAAGTCTGGTTCATCCTTGGGAGCAATTTCCAAATGCCTGAAGGTTCCACGTTCATCTGTACAAACAATAGTATGCAGTATAAACACCATGGGACCACGCAGCCGTCAAACCGCTCAGGAAGGAGACACATTCCGTCTCCTAGAGTTTGAGTTTGAGTTTATTTGTATTTTTACAGGGACAGTGCACATTAATCAACATTTCAATAAAGGGCCGGTTTTAGCCAACCGGCTAATTTTCAACCGCAGTCCCTGGGCAGGTTATTAAAAACAATTACAATATAGACAATAGCAACATAGAACAAGCAAGACATAGCAACATAGGACAAGCAAGACATAGCATACAGACAGAGCAACATAGGACAAGCAAGACGTAGCATACAGACAGAGCAGCATAAAACAAAAAGCAGCAAGACAAAATTCATAAAAGCAACAAAGTGTTTCCACACCTCACAAGCTACAGACAACAGACAACATGGAGAGCGGCAACACACAGCTAGGGACCATGTTCACAAATCTGATTGACCTTTAGCCATGTCTTCAAGCATTTTGTGAAAGTGTGATATGTGGTGCAGTTATGTGTGTCTGATGGCAGTGTATTCCAGACATGGGAAGCTCTCACAGAGAATGCAGATTTACTAAAGGTGCTTTTCCTTAGGGGAACTATACAGTCACCTCTCATGGCAGACCTTGTGGATCTGCTGCCATATGTCTGGGTTTTCTGTTTAACAAAAATATTGAGTGGAGGGGGAGCCAGGCCATTGAGGATCTTGAATACAAGACATGCGTTGGTGTATTGCACAAGATTTTCCCAACTCAAGAGCTCATGCTTTCTAAGGATGTGACAATGATGATGGCTATTGGGCTTCCTATCAAGCACTTTGAGAGCCTGTTTGTAGACAGACTGAATAGGTTTTAATGTTGTACAGCAAGCTTGGGCCCAACTAGTCAAGCAGTATGTTAAGTGGGGGAGTATCATAGATTTGAAGTACAGTTTTGCTACCACTGTAGTCAAACAATTTCGTATAAATCGGAAATTAGCTAGGTTGAATTTGGTTATTTGAATTAACGTACTTTGCAGCGAAAAGCGCAAATCAATCCCAGAACAACAGCAAAGGACCTTGTGAAGATGCTGGAGGAAACCGGTACAAAACATCTATATCCACAGTAAAATGAGTCCTATATCGACATAACCTGAAAGGCTGCTCAGCAAGGAAGATGCCATTGTTCCAAAACGGCCATAAAAAAGCCAGACTTGTGGTTTGCAACTGCACATGGGGACAAAGGTCCTACTTTTTGGAGAAATGTCCTCTGGTCTGATGAAACAAAAATAGGACTGTTTAGCCATAATGATAATGATCATTGTTACGTTTGGAAGAAAAGGGGTGAGGCTTGCAAGCCGAAGAACACCATCCCAACCGTGAATCACGGAAAATTATGTGGATATATTGAAGCAACATCTCAAGACATCGGTCAGGAAGTTAAAGCTTGGTCGCAAATGGGTCTTCCAAATGAACAACGACCACAAGCATACTTCCAAAGTTGTGGCAAAATGGCTTAAGGACAACAAAGTCAAGGTATTGGAGTGGCCATCACAAAGCCCTGACCTCAATCCTATAGAACATTAGTGGGCAGAACTGAAAAAGCGTGTGCGAGCAAGGAGGCCTACAAAACCTGACTCAGTTACACCAGCTCTGTCAGGAGGAATGGGCCAAAATTCACCCAACTTATTATGGGAAGCTTGTGGAAGGCTACCCGAAACGTTTGACCCAAGTTAAACAATTTAAAGGCAATGCTACCAAATACTAATTGAGTGTATGTAAACTTCTAACCCACTGGGAATGTGATGAAAGAAATAAAAGCTGAAATAAATAATTTTCTCTACTGTTATTATGACATTTCACTTTCTTAATATAAAGTGATCCTAACTGACCTAAAACAGGGCATTTTTATTAGGATTAAATGTCAGGAATTGTGAAAAACTAAGTTGAACCCTTTCACAGGTACCGTCACATGGGTGTGATCGTTCTACAGTGGTCCCTGAAGCGTACAATCACACCCGTGTGATTAGAACGCTCATTTAGAATGCTTATTTAGGACGGCCAGTTTCAAATATCGCAACAATCAGAATTTGAGCTGGCCACACTTTTGTCATCAACTATTTACACAAACACAGTCCTTACAAAGTTATGTCCAGAATGTGAGCAGTTTATTTTTGGATGCAATGTTCAGATATTCACAGAAGTATCTATAGCATAACACAATCACCCTAACCAGAAAAATGTGGGCTACATTTGTCCTATCGCTAAATGAGGAAAGATTGACGCAACACAAGCATCTAACTCTCGGCTGACATAAACTACAATATGAATTATTTAATAGCAATTACTTTTTATAATTAATCACATCACGGGAGAGCTCACCGTTGATCAAAATAATTGAGTAAAACACTTTCTAGAAATTGAAAGTAATCCGATGATTAGTTTTAGCGCGCAGCAATGCTTTTTCCCCCTCACAGACACCAAAGATAAGAGAAGACAAGGTGAGTTTGGTCTGTTTATAGTTTGCATGTTAAAGGGGTGTGTCGTCTACCATCGTTCACGTCCCACCATTCACTTCCTGAAGTTCTCAAAAAATGAGTGAACCCTTACTCACCTCATTTTGTTATTGCATCTTTGGTCCGACAGAGGATCACGGAAACCCAGAATGCATTGTATGTCAACAAACATGGCTCCACACACATAGCCAGAATTAGCTTAGCTTGTCATAATCATTCCAACCTTCAAAAAATAATTTTACACACATACTATGTGCCCATTACAATCTATGCAAAAATCGGAATGCATGATTTATCACTGGTAATTGAAAAACATGAATAAAATAGGAAATATATCAATAATACCACACAAAACATTTTCTGATAGTGATTTATTGATACAAGTGGCGCGTGCAGTCAAACAATCACATAACCTCCCACTCTGAGCCATTCAGTGTTGTTGTTTATGTACAGTGCCTTGCGAAAGTATTCGGCCCCCTTGAACTTTGCGACCTTTTGCCACATTTCAGGCTTCAAACATAAAGATATAAAACTGTATTTTTTTGTGAAGAATCAACAACAAGTGGGACACAATCATGAAGTGGAACGACATTTATTGGATATTTCAAACTTTTTTAACAAATCAAAAACTGAAAAATTGGGCGTGCAAAATTATTCAGCCCCTTTACTTTCAGTGCAGCAAACTCTCTCCAGAAGTTCAGTGAGGATCTCTGAATGAGCCAATGTTGACCTAAATGACTAATGATGATAAATACAATCCACCTGTGTGTAATCAAGTCTCCGTATAAATGCACCTGCACTGTGATAGTCTCAGAGGTCCGTTAAAATCGCAGAGAGCATCATGAAGAACAAGGAACACACCAGGCAGGTCCGAGATACTATTGTGAAGAAGTTTAAAGCCGGATTTGGATACAAAAAGATTTCCCAAGCTTAAACATCCCAAGGAGCGATAATAATATTGAAATGGAAGGAGTATCAGACCACTGCAAATCTACCAAGACCTGGCCGTCCCTCTAAACTTTCAGCTCATACAAGGAGAAGACTGATCAGAGATGCAGCCAAGAGGCCCATGATCACTCTGGATGAACTGCAGAGATCTACAGCTGAGGTGGGAGACTCTGTCCATAGGACAACAATCAGTCGTATATTGCACATATCTGGCCTTTAAGGAAGAGTGGCAAGAAGAAAGACATTTCTTAAAGATATCCATAAAAAGTGTTGTTTAAAGTTTGCCACAAGCCACCTGGGAGACACACCAAACATGTGGAAGAAGGTGCTCTGGTCAGATGAAACCGAAATTGAACTTTTTGGCAACAATGCAAAACGTTATGTTTGGCGTAAAAGCAACACAGCTCATCACCATGAACACACCATCCCCACTGTCAAACATGGTGGTGGCAGCATCATGGTTTGGGCCTGCTTTTCTTCAGCAGGGACAGGGAAGATGGTTAAAATTGATGGGAAGATGGATGGAGCCAAATACAGGACCATTCTGGAAGAAAACCTGATGGAGTCTGCAAAAGACCTGAGACTGGGATGGAGATTTGTCTTCCAACAAGACAATGATCCAAAACATAAAGCAAAATCTACAATGGAATGGTTCAAAAATAAACATATTCAGGTGATAGAATGGCCAAGTCAAAGTCCAGACCTGAATCCAATCGAGAATCTGTGGAAAGAACTGAAAACTGCTGTTCACAAATGCTCTCCATCCAACCTCACTGAGCTCGAGCTGTTTTGCAAGGAGGAATGGGAAAAAAATTCAGTCTCTCGATGTGCAAAACTGATAGAGACATACCCCAAGTGGCTTACAGCTGTAATCGCAGCAAAAGGTGGCGCTACAAAGTATTAACTTCAGGGGGCTGAATAATTTTGCACGCCCAATTTTTCCGTTTTTGATTTGTTAAAAAAGTTTGAAATATCCAATAAATGTCGTTCCACTTCATGATTGTGTCCCACTTGTTGTTGATTCTTCACAAAAAAATACAGTTTTATATCTTTATGTTTGAAGCCTGAAATATGGCAAAAGGTCGCAAAGTTCAAGGGGGCCGAATACTTTCGCAAGGCACTGTATGTAGCTGGTGAGAGCTGTAGCATTAGCAATATCTTTCAAAAAGAGACAACTCACAAATGCGGAAATTCTGACAATGAGTCTGAGCCTGAAAGTCAGGAATCAGATTCTGACAGTGACAGTGAGGAGCTGCCACTCAGCCGTTGAGAACCATGAATCTGAGGACCCCTTGTCCACTGACAAAGTCCTTGTTCCATTTGAAGATGCTGATGGTGATGGAGGCAGACCGATAGTGAATGAAGTACAGGAGTTCTGTGGTAGCTGGAAGGCTGCCAGCCATTTCACCCCTCCTGGCCCTGCTGTTTGCGTTGATGAGTCCCAGTCTGGAGTGCAATGGCCCTTGGCATTTCCATCTGAGGCAGTGCTTCAAGTTTTTACTGACAGAGGAGCTGGTGGGAGACAGAGCAGAGACGAATCGCTATGCCTTGGAGCTACAGGAGAAGTGAGAACCAGGAGTGGGGGGACAACCACAATTAGTGAAATGTATAACTTCCTGCTGACAGTCCTTCTCATGGGGATAGTAAAAAAGAACTCCCTAAGAGAATACTGGAGCAGAGAGCCTATGTTTGCAACTCCTTTCTTTGCCACGCTCTTTTCCCAAGACTGCTTCCTAGTTCTGCTGCTGTGACTGCATTTCCTCAACAACGCTACTACCATCCTAAATGACCCGTTATACAAAATAAGAAATGTCAACAGCTGGCAGTAAAGTGGCATGACAAACGAGACATCCATGTCCTCTCCACTGTCCATACAGCAACCATGTCGGCCACAGGGAAGGTGGACCACCTGACGGGAGAGAGAAAAATCAAACCAGACTTCGTGCTTGACTATAACCTCAAAATGGGGTCAGTGGATAAGACGGACATGATAAACATCTTTGTGGAATGCACTCAGAAAACGTCCAAGTGGTATAAGAGGATATTTTCCAATTTTTCCAGGGTAGCTTCAAAATACAACAAGCCAGTACTTCTGACGCACCTAGCATTGTTTTACAGAGCTAATAGAAGAATGTAGATAGCTACCTAAGCATTGAGTATAACACCATAAAGGTTATGAAATGAGTAACGTTACATCGCGTGTCCGCGGTTCTAAGGAATGTACACAAAAACATTATGCTACAGTAGAAACGACATGGAGGCGGAACACACCTCAAATCAAATTGTTATTAGAAAAGAAAAAACTTGTTAGAAAAGAATTGAAAATTGACAAGTTGAAAACAGCCTATAAATAAAAACAGGCTGCGTGCTTTGGTTTGAGGGCAGCGCCGGATTAAATGTACTGTTGGGTAACAATCACATTCTGGAATGGAGAGAACGTTCTAACATCACGTGCACAAAAAAACTCACGCTGGGGTCGACCGTTAGAGATATTTGGAACTCACGCATGAAAGGGTTAAATGTATTTGGCTAAGGTGTATGTCAAGTTCAGACTTCACCTGTATATATGGAGACAGTTTAGTGCCAAAAATAAGGGGTTAAATACATGTAGAAAAAAAATCTCTCAGATATAGGACAGACACTTCAGAAAAAACTTCTATTTGATTTTGTTTTGGCGGGGACTATCTGTTCCATGTAGTGAATCTGTTATTCAATTAGTTTGTATGGGCTAATAGCAGTAAGGCGTAGACAGGTCAAATAAGGATTTTGAAGCCTTGAGACAATTGAGACATGGATTGTTTATGTGTGCCATTCAGAGGGTGAATGGACAAGAAAAACATATTTATGTGCCTTTTGAACGGGGTATGGTAGCAGGTGCCAGGCATACCGGTTTGAGTGTGTCAAGAACTGCAGCGAAGCTGGGTGTACATATCCTTTTTATTACGATGCATACTACTTTCTTCTACTTTCTATTTTTGATTGACTTTTGACTAATATTGATCTTGATATTTGAACTGCGCTGCTGAGGGAGCTGAAAGTAAGTGCTCCGCTGCATCGTTAAACACCTGCTGTAACCTGTGTACGTGATGCATACACTTTCATTTGACATTCAAATGAAACCAATTAGTCAGGGGCTTAGAACAGACTGGAGGGGGAGAAGGGACTGCATTAGCAAAAAACAGCATATTCAATACCCCCTGGCAATTTAACTTGTCTCAGATTTACGCTCTCAGATATTTTAAGTATTTTACTTAGATAGTTCATTCAAAGTTTGTTGACTAACAGATTTAGCATATGTCTAACTTTTTTGTTGTCAAAGTTCTATTTTTTTGTTGTGCATGCAGCAGCCATTACAAAATCAACAA
The DNA here is from genome assembly GCF_002021735.2 of Oncorhynchus kisutch. NCBI lineage: Eukaryota > Metazoa > Chordata > Actinopteri > Salmoniformes > Salmonidae > Oncorhynchus > Oncorhynchus kisutch. The sequence continues at coordinate 48,311,374 of NC_034190.2, read as the reverse complement.
AGCACTCTCATGGCCATACCATGACTGAAACTTATTGTACAGTATGTAACCCCAACAAGCTGTGAGTTATTTCAACAGACAACATACAGCAGGTGAGCCGTATCTGACACATGGAGATAAAGGGTGAATTATTCAAGCAGGATTCCTGTCGTGTTGTGTCAGAGTGGTGACATTTAACAGCGACGCGCATTGGGGAGGGAGCTCCGTTTGCTCACTGGAGATGATTAAAAGACCACTTGAGTCGGAAGAGTTATTGCTCATGCTCCTCTGCCTAATGCTCAGCCAGAGGAGAGGAAGAAAGGAGCTACCTGTGTCTTTTTTTCTCCTACGCCCTCCCCCTCTCTTTCACACCCCTCTTCCTGCTCTCTAAACTCTTTCGGTCTTTCTCTTACGCTATTTCCATATCTCCCACTCTTCCTTTTCTACCTTATTGTTATCTCTCCATCCACACCTATCATTTACTTTCCTCCCTCTGTTTCATTAATGAGGGACACAATACAGAGCACAGTTTCATCTCAGCGAGGGTGAGAGGAGGGGAGAGCAGGGAGGGTGTTAGAGATAAGTAAAGACTTGAGAGCTCTGGGGATAAATAATCATATTTCTATGCACCCATGATGCTGGAAAAGCACCATCTGGGACACATGTTGGATTTGCATTACAATATAAATGGGAAGTCGCTGGAGCTGAAAGGGTGATGTGGAGTCATTCAGCCAGCCAGCCTGACAGGTCGCCTCTCCCTCCCCTCTCTCCCTCCCCCTATGCTGGTGCGAGCTGCCACAGCTCCCCGGAAGCAGACAGACACTAGACGCTTTGTTGGCAGGCGGCACGCCGTCATACTTCACGTCGTTCTTCTGCTTCTCCCCCACCATTCCCACTCATCTCCTGTCTTTTTTTCACATGCAAGCTTGTCTTCATCAAATTCCGCATTTTGTGCACTTTAGAACCATGTTCATAGATGAGGGTGTGGGGAGGGAGGGAGGCAAATCAAAATCAAATCAAATCAAATTTTATTTGTCACATACACATGGTTAGCAGATGTTAATGCGAGGGTAGCGAAATGCTTGTGCTTCTAGTTCTGACAATGCAGTAATAACCAACGAGTAATCTAACCTAACAATTCCACAACTACTACCTTATACACACAAGTGTAAAGGGATAAAGAATATGAACATAAAGATATATGAATGAGTGATGGTACAGAACGGCATAGGCAAGATGCAGTAGATGGTATCGAAGACAGTATATACATATGAGATGAATAATATAGGGTATGTAAACAAAGTGGCATAGTTTAAAGTGGCTAGTGATACATGTATTAAATAAAGATGCAGTAGATGATATAGAGTACAGTATATACGTATACATATGAGATGAGTAATGTAGGGTATGTAAACATTATATTAAGTGGCATTGTTTATAGTGGCTAGTGATACATTTTTTACATCAATTTCCATCATTAAAGTGGCTGGAGTTGAGTGAGTATGTTGGCAGCAGCCACTCGATGTTAGTGATGGCCTTGAGATAGAAGCTGTTTTTTAGTCTCTCGGTCCCTGCTTTGATGCACCTGTACTGACCTCGCCTTCTGGATGATAGCGGGGTGAACAGGCAGTGGCTCGGTTGGTTGTTGTCCTTGATCTTTATGGCCTTCCTGTGACATCGGGTGGTGTAGGTGTCCTGGAGGGCAGGTATTTTGCCCCCTGGTGAGGCGCTGCTGCGCCTTCTTCACAACGCTGTCTGTGTGGGTTGACCAATTCAGTTTGTCCGTGATCTGTACGCCGAGGAACTTAAAACTTACTACCCTCTCCACTACTGTCCCGTCGATGTGAATAGGGGGGTGCTCCCTCTGCTGTTTCCTGAAGTCCACAATCATCTCCTTTGTTTTGTTGATGTTGAGTGTGAGGTTATTTTCCTGACACCACACTCCGAGGGCCCTCACCTCCTCCCTGTAGGCCGTCTCGTCATTGTTGGTAATCAAGCCTACCACTGTAGTGTCGTCCGCAAACTTGATGATTGAGTTGGAGGCGTGAATGGCCACGCAGTCGTGGGTGAACAGGGAGTACAGGAGAGGGCTCAGAACGCACCCTTGTGGGGCCCCAGTGTTGAGGATCAGCAGGGTGGAGATGTTGTTTCCTACCCTCACCACCTGGGGGCGGCCCGTCAGGAAGTCCAGTACCCAGTTGCACAGGGCGGGGTCGAGACCCAGGGTCTCGAGCTTGATGACGTGTTTGGAGGGTACCATGGTGTTAAATGCTGAGCTGTAGTCGATGAACAGCATTCTCACATAGGTATTCCTCTTGCCCAGATGGGTAAGGGCAGTGTGCAGTGTGGTTGCGATTGCGTCGTCTGTGGACCTATTGGGGCGGTAAGCAAATTGGAGTGGGTCTAGGGTGTCAGGTAGGGTGGAGGTGATATGGTCCTTGACTAGTCTTTCAAAGCACTTCATGATGACGGAAGTGAGTGCTACGGGGCGGCAGTCGTTTAGCTCAGTTACCTTATATTACTTGGGAACAGGAACAATGGTGGCCCTCTTGAAGCATGTGGGAACAGCAGACTGGGATAAAGATTGATTGAATATATTCGTAAACACACCAGCCAGATGGTCTGCGCATGCTCTGAGGACGCGGCTGAGGATCCCGTCTGGGCCTGCAGCCTTGCGAGGGTTAACACGTTTAAATGTTTTACTCATGTCGGCTGCAGTGAAGGAGAGTCCGCAGGTTTTGGTAGCGGGCCGTGTCAATGGCACTGTATTGTCCTCAAAGCGAGCAAAACAGTTATTTAGTCTGTCTGGGAGCAAGACATCCTGGTCCGCGACGGGGCTGGTTTTCTTTTTTGTAATCCGTGATTGACTGTAGAGAGAAGGGGTGAGGAGAGGTGACAACAAAAGTGTTTTGAGGGTCCAAGAGAAATGAGGAGATGAGAGGGGGGACACCATGCCCATTCGGATCCAATTTTTGCATTTTGTGCAATAAATACATGTAAATATTTGGAATAGCTCCAATAGCAGGTAAAAGATGATGGACGTGGATTATACATTATCTAGTCCAGTGGTCACCAACCTTTTCTGAGTGAAGATCAATTTCTGAGTCAAAATGCAAGCCGCTCAGATTTATTTTACATAAGCCTATGCAATTTTAACCAACTAAAAACAGTTCTGTAGCAATGAGGTTTGTGCAGTAGGCTATCGGCCCAGTACATTATCAATAGTGCATTCGGAAAGTATTCAAACCCCTTGACTTTTTCCACATTTTGTTACGTTACAGCCTTATACTAAAATAGATTCAAGAAAACATTTTCCTCATCAATCTACACACAATACCACATAATGACAAAGTGAAAACAGGTTTTTAGACATTTTTGCAAATGTATTACAAATAAAAACAGATATCTTATTTACATAAGTATTCAGACCCTTTGCTCTGAGACTCGAAATTGAGCTCTGTATTTGTTGAGTCTCTCATGGTTTTAAAAGTTTTGTAATCTCACAGTATCAGCTTTGCTGTGCATTCGAGGCTTCATTTTACAGCCTATGGCTCGAGGAAATACCCCATAATGAAAAAGCAAAAAGAGGTTTTTAGAAAGTTTTGCAAATGTATTATTCAATCCCAGGCTGTAGTGATGCCGCAACACCGCAATGCAGTGCCTTAGACCGCTGCACCACTTGGGAGGCCTCAAAAAATATTTATTTAATCAATTTTAGAAAAAGGCTGTAACATAACAAAATATGGACAAGTCAAAGGGTCTGAATACTTTCTGAATGCGCTGTACCTGATTGGCCAGCGGAAGGCCCACTTGATTTGCTCTCTGGGCCTGTTGGGTAGGTGGAGTTCTACCTTCAGACGTATGAAATGGTTCAACATGGAAATACTTTGCCTTCTCGGCACTAGGTATGCTGAATCAAGTGTAACTACCGCCAACAGTGCAAAACCAATACACTCAAATTGGAACGCTAGGCTTTATCATAGTTTTTTTTTACAGAAATGTTTGGTAATTAACTAGGAACGCCTTGGAGATTGGTGACCACTGATCTAGTCAATAGGAATGAAATGTGAGCTGAACATCAATCATAGTCAGAGTTACAGTAAGCAAGGCTAACTTCTGCCAGGCAGTCTGCTGAATAAAGGTTTTTCTGTTTTACTTTCTCTATTTTTTAAGGCAGAGTAAATGACAATGCAGAACATTGAGAATCGAGATGATTCACAATACAATAGCTTTGTGCCGATGATGGATAGAATAAACGATAGAGCAGCTATGTAAATGGATGTTGTGTTTTTTTTTTACAAAAAAATATCATATACTCACATGGACACATGGCTCACACACGGTCCCCCCCATTATATATTTTCTATTTCAGGATTGTGCTCATTTTCACTGACTTTCTTTGCCTCCATCTCATTTTCCCCATTTGTGTCCTTCTCCCCATTCCCGTTTTCAGCTCTCCGTTTTCTCTGTCTTCATCCATCAAAGCCAGCTCTCCCTCCCTCTCACCCCTCCCTTTCTCGCCGTGTTCATCTTGAAACACATTGCATGCCTTAACTTTACTCGTTGAAGTTGCCGATCCTGACAGTATACAAACAGACTGTAAATACTTTATAGAAGTTAGCATCGTTACTGGTGATGGCATGGCACCCATGCTGGCATCCAGAATATGTGGATTTGAATGGTGCTCAGATGACTGGCTCTACCGTAGCCTTGTTCTGAAGAGGCGCTGAGCCTGATGGTGATATCTCTCTAAGTGGTATATTGTGCTTACTGGTGCGCCATAAGCTGTAGTCAAATGATAATGACATTTTAAGAAGGAGCTTGTTGATTTTAACACATCACAAGCTTCTACTTTCAACTGTCAGAGTTGGGTTTTTATCTTATACAGAAATAGGTTCTATACTGGTCATCCAGGATAGGATTACTAAAATATATATTTTTAATCACAACATGTCTCACTTATTTTTCCCAGAGGAAAAATGTCAACAACTCAACAAACTCCCACATATCCCCAACTCTTAGTTCTCTAGTGAGGTGTTTGACCCTGTTTGTAAGGCATGTCACAATGCAGATCAGACAAGTCAATCATTAGTGTATAATATTGATGAAGTGCCACAGTTAATTGATTTCTCCTTTTATGAACCCATTTTAGTCAGTGTGTCAGCATGCAACTCCAAAGTAATTCAGAGAGGAGACACTGGGTACATTATCACTCTTGGAAATAATGGAATGCACTTGGAAACTTTGGAGGACTTGCTTATTAGTGATTATAGCTTTAACCTGGTAACTAGGGGACTATTTTTGAAAGGGTAACTATTCATGCTTCCTCCTCCATACACATTCTATGAATCTGAATGAATTCAAGACTCACATTCACACCTACCTTCTTCCTGAGGATTGCAGTGAGGGCTAAAGGACAGTATTTCACTGCTTTTAATAAGACTTATAGGAGTTGGTAACTAACCTTTTCTCACATTGACTCAGCAAGTGACTTTTCCTTTTCTATTCACCCTGTCTGTCTGTCTTCAGCGGTGGAGACCTTTCATTCAGGAGCCTCATTGTTTTCTGCTCCGAATCCGAGAAACTCTTTACCTCTGGAAAAAAAAGGGAAAAGAATGAAGGCTTTTGTTGGACAATCGGCGGCTTTTGAAATATCATATATTAAGGAAAGTCTGTTTTTAGAATTGTAGCAGTGGCTGAGTTTGAATGAGAGCGATAAACGTAGCGAGGGGAGATAAAACTCATTAAAGCACCACCATTCCACACTGAAAGATAATACATGCATTCACTCTCCTCCTCCCACAAAAAGGAAAAATAGAAAGAAAAGAGCAGGGAGATGACGGCCACGGAAAGAAGAAAAAAAAGTCACAAGCTAAAAATATGAAAATGAAATGATTCAAATTATTCACAGTTTTAGCTCTCAAAACAATAGAAGAGAGACCAATGATTTTTCTCTGCTTTGTCTCGTCTCGCTTCCATAGATAATCTATCATTATGAAGGAACTGATTTGAAAATAATTTATCTTACATTGTTCAGAATACATTTCTCATTTTCTTAATTCTTTTTTTCCCTCATAATTGAGCTGCTTTCATACAATATGTAAGAAATTGAACATCTTGACATCATCTTTGGTGTGATTTCTTGGGCCAAATGTTAGTGATACTTTGCATTATAAGTATATAACAGAATATTTGAATATTACTTCTCTTTGTTACAGTAGATTTTGGAAGAGGAAATGTTTAAATATGTATGTTTAACTGTGTGTGTGTGTGTGTGTGTGTGTTTGTGTTTGTGTGTAAACAACTAAATGTATACATATTTACATGAAACCCTTGTTGAAACAAATATAAACAATAATCAAATTAATGTTGAGGGCTTATACAGTTGAAATCAGGAGTTTACATACAATTACGTTGGAGTCATTAAAACTCATTTTTCAACCACTCCACAATTTTTTTGTGAACACACTATAGTTTTGGCAAGTCGGTTAGGACATCTACTTTGTGCATGACACAAGTCATTTTTCCAACAATTGTTTACAGACAGATTATTTCACAAAAACTTCACTGTATCACAATTCCAGTGGGTCAGAAGTACATCCACTAAGTTGACTGTGCCTATAAACAGCTTGGAAAATTCCAGAAAATGATGTCATGGCTTTAGAAGCTTCTGATAGGCTAATTGACATCATTTGAGTCAATTGGAGGTGACAACATGGGAAAATCAAAAGAAATCAGCCATGACCTCAGAATAAAAATTGTAGACCTCCACAAGTCTGGTTCATCCTTGGGAGCAATTTCCAAATGCCTGAAGGTACCACGTTCATCTGTACAAACAATAGTACACAAGTATACACACCATGGGACCACGCAGCCGTCATACCGCTCAGGAAGGAGACACGTTCTGTCTCCTAGAGATGAACGTACTTTGGTGCGAAAAGTGAAAATCAATCCCAGAACAACAGCAAAGGACCTTGTGAAGACACTGGAGGAAACAGGTACAAAAGTATCTATATCCACAGTAAAACGAGTCCAATATCGACATAACCTGAAAGGCCGCTCAGCAAGGAAGAAGCCACTGCTCCAAAACCGCCATAAAAAAGCCAGACTATAGTTTGCAACTGCACATGGGGACAAAGATCGTACTTTTTGGAGAAATGTCCTCTGGTCTGATGAAACAAAAATAGAACTGTTTGGCCATAATGATATCGTTATGTTTGGAGGAAAAAGGGGGAGGCTTGCAAGCCGAAGAACACCATCCCAACCATGAAGCACAGGGGTGGCAGCATCTTGTTGTGAGGGTGCTTTGCTGCAGGAGGGACTGGTGCACTTGAAGCAGGAAAATTATGTGGATATATTGAAGCAACATCTCAAGACATCAATCAAGAAGTTAAAGCTTGGTGGCAAATGGGTCTTCCAAATGGACAACGACCACAAGCATACTTCCAAAGTTGTGGCAAAATGGCTTAAACCTCTTTGGGATAGGGAGCAGCATTGGGAAGTTTGGATGAAAAGCATGCCCAGAGTAAACTGCCTGTTACTCAGGCCCAGAAGCTAGAATATGCATATAATTTGTACATTTGGATAGAAGACACTCTAAAGTTTCCAAAACTGTATAACAGAACTCATATGGCAGGCGAAAACCTGAGAAAAATCCAACCAGGAAGTGTGAATTCTGAGGTTTGTAGTTTTCAAGTGAATGCCTATCGAATATCCAGTGTCTGTGGGGTCAGATTGCGCTTCCTAAGTTTTCCAGTAGATGTCAACAATTGTTTCAGGCTTCTATTGTGAAATGGGAGCGAATAAGACCACTTAGAGTAAGTGGCTCAGCTGAAAGCCATGAGTTTTTTTATTGCGCGTGGCCGTGGGCGCGAGCTCCGTTTCTTTTCCTTTCTAATGAAATCACTATTGTCCAGTTGAAACATTATTGAATATTTATGATAAAAATACCCTAAGGATTGATTAGAAACATCGTTTGACATGTTTCTACGAACTCTAATGGAATTAGACTTTTTATCTGGACTTTGGATTACTGGACTAAATGTGCGAACAAAAAGGAGGTATTTGGACATAAAGATGAACTTTATCAAACAAAACAAACATTTATTGTCTAACATGGAGGCCTGGGAGTGCCATCAGATGAAGATCATCAAAGGTAAGTGATTAATTTTAAAGGCTGGATTAACAAGAAGTTTATCTTTAATCCTATGTGTAACACGTGTATCTTTCCTCAATGTTTATGATCGGTATTTCTGTAATTTGATGTGGCTCTCTGCAATTTCACCGGATGTTTGTTTGAGACAACGCATTTCTGAACATAACGAGCCAATTTCAAATGATGTTGTTGGACATAAAGATTAACTTTATCGAACAAAACAAACATTTATTGTGTAACATGGAGTCCTGGGAGTGCCACCAGATGAAGATCATCAAAGGTTAGTGATGAATTTTAACGCTATATCTGACTTTTGTGACACCTCTCCTTGGCTGGGAAATGGTTGTATGGTTTTTGTGGCTAGGCACTGACCTAACATAATCGCATGGTGTGCTTTCGCCGTAAAGCCTTTTTGAAATCGGACAAGGTGGTTGGATTAAGTGTATCTTTAAAATGGTGTATAATATTTGTATGTTTAAGGAGTTGTAATTATGAGATTTCTGTTGTTTGAATTTGGCGCACTGCAATTTCACTGGCTGTAGGCCAGGTGTTCCGCTAGCGGAACCCCCTTCCCAGAAAGGTTAAGGACAAAAAAGTCAAAGTATTAGAGTGGCCGTCACAAAGCCCTGACCTTAATCCTATAGACAATTTGTGGGCAGAACTGAATAAGCATGTGCGAGCAAGGAGGCCTACAAACCTGACTCAGTTACACCAGCTCTGTCTACAGGAAGGGGCCAAAATTCACCCAACTTATTGTGGGAAGCTTGTGGAAGGCTACATGAAACGTTTGACCCAAGTTAAAACAATTTAAATGCAATGCTACCAAATTATAATTGAGTGTATGTAAACTTCTGACCCACTGGGAATGTGATGAAAGAAATAAAAGCTGAAATAAATAGTTCTCTCTACTATTTTTCTGACATTTCACATTCTTAAAATAAGGTGGTGTTCCTAACTGACCCAAGACAGGGAGTTTTTACTAGGATGAAATGTCAGGAATTGTGAAAAACTGAGTTTAAATGTATTTGACTTAGGTGTATGTAAACTCCCGACTTCAACTGTACATTTTGTGATTGACTGAATGTTCGATGGCTGCTAATGCCACCCTATCTGTTAATGACGCTTAATGGCCTCTGGAAGTGATGCCATAGACTATTTTAACCACAATGCTCCTGGATAAACCATGAATAATGTCATTGCATAATGCACATTATTGTAACATCAGTGGCTCTAATGGTTTCCTGAGTGAGAAGCATTCAGGTGCCCGGTTACTCGCTTTATTAAAAGGAGCAGATAGCCTAGCGGTTAAAAGCATTGGGCCAGTATCCAAAAAGGTCACTGGTTTGAATCCCCGGGCTGACTAGGTGAAAAATCTGTTGATGTGCCCTTGAGCAAGGCACTTAACCCTAATTGCTCCTGTAAGTCGTTCTGGATAAGAGCATCTGCTAAATGACTAAAATGTAAAGCTTTCATTTTCGATAGAGGACTATTACTTTTACAGTCTGCTGTGCAGATTTTGGGGGGGATTGTTTCGTTGGTGCCCTGGCTGTCCTTAGAACTGTATTAATTGCTAGCGCTCTCTCCCCGAATTGCTTCATTTAAAAGGTCTCTGGCTAATTTAATGGGTCATAGAATTAGCTTTCTGAAGTGCTGCTGGGTGCAAAAAATTACAGGGACTCGTCATTGGGGCTAAAAATACTTTTTGGGGAGAAGAGGAGCTTTTCTCTTGTGGTGCTGCAGTGTCTTGGCTGACGCATACAGGCGTGTGATGTTCATGTGATAAGTCAGTATGTCCCTCACACATGGACAGAATACTATTGACTTTGTTTAGATATTCTTTCTGCCCAGAGAGAATCACAGTCAATACTGAATTGCTTTCATCTTCACTCTGCATCAGCCAACAGATCTGCTATCAATACTGGATGTTAAATGTCTGGAAAGTGGATAATGATTTGTGTAGACTTATGGATCACAACTCAAAGTGTGTTTACACGTCTACAGCCAGATTCATCCTATCTAAATTGTGCAAATAAAACAGTGGCAGGGGAGGCGCAGAAGACAGAGCAAGAAACCCAATCATTTGTTTTGTTGTTTAAATGCAATCTGAGAACCGAGTGAATATCAAAATAATTTAGAGGAGAGGAGAAACGTGGGCATGCACAGCCTAGAGTTGGAGTGTCAACAACACGTCAGTTAGATTTTTTAAACAGGCATTTCCATGGAGTGAGTATGCCTTTGTCGTTCCATGAATGTTTACTTCCTGGTACTGTCACAATGCAGACAAACATCAGTGGAAATGAACTAAGTGAATCAGTAAAGAGTCCTACTAGCAGGGACTCTGTGCCCTATGTGTTTATTCCCCACAACATTTATTTCAGCACAATGCACCAATTATTTTCATGTTCTCGCTAAAACATGGCATGATTGGTCATTCATGCATTTTAGTTCACTTTGAATTTCATTACCTTGTGGGGGCACAGTGTGTAGGGAACTTTCAAGAAGAAAGAGAGTTTGGAATGAATTACACCTAAATGACAGCACTGCTTCCTTAGCTGAGATATCAGAAAGGTATGATTTAAAGGGGAGAGAAAGTAAAGTAGTGTCATAAATGGAATAACCTATCGGTTTTTGACTGTGGGCTGTTTTTTTCCTTTTCCTTACCACTTCCTATTTGTTTTCTACTCCATCCTCTGCCCATCGTATTGCCCTCCTCTTCTTGTGTGTGTGTGTGTAGTCTGTGTGCAAGATAAGGCTTCTTGCCACCACAGCGATGGTAAATGTGTTTTCTCTCACTCTGTCCTCTCCTGATGCCCCATCCTATCCTGTACTGATCAAACCTGAGGTTGGAGGATAGGACTCTACCGGTACGTGCTTCTCAGAAAAAGTTTGCTGCAGAAGTGTGCGAGTGTGTGTTTGTGCGTGTGTGTGCATGCATTCACTGAGTATACAAAACATTAAGAACACCTGCTCTTTCCTTGACATAGCTTTCACCTGGATTCACCTGGTCATTCTATGATCCCTTATTGATGTCACTTGGTAAATCCACTTCAATCAGTATAGATGAAAAGGGGTGGGGGACATGTTAAAGAAGCATTTTTAAGCATTTAGACAATTGAGACATGGATTGTGTATGTGTGCCATTCAGAGTGAATGGGTAAGATAAACGATTGAAGTGCCTTTGAACGGGGTATGGTAATAGGTGCCTGGCGCATCGGTTTGTGTCAATAAATGCAATGGTGCGCTCAACAGTTTTCCGTATGTATCAAGAATGGTCCACCACCCAAAGGACATCCAGCCACTTGTGGGATTCATTGGAGCCAGTATGGGCCAGAATCCCTGTTGAATGCTTTCGACACCTTGTAGAGTCCATGCCCTGACAAATTGAGGCTGTTCTGAGTACAAAAGGGGTTGGGGGGGTGCAACTCAATATTAGGACGATGTTCCTAATGTTTGGTGTACTCATTGTGTCAATGTTGCAGTCTCTGCTCCTACGGCTCAGACTCATAAATCATTGTAGTGTTTTAGACACGGTCAACTCCCCGGCACTGAGCTCCTCCTTCTGGTCTCCACCAACAGCAGATACAGAAGATACAGCAGATAACAGAAATATGTGCCATATGACCATGGCTGTTATCAGCATGACAACCACATCATTAGAGAAGCCAATCGCACCCCCCCCCCACTATCTCTCTCTCTCTCCCTCTCACCCTCTTTTCTCTCTCGCCTTGCTCTCCATTAGAATGTGACATCCTGAGTCTTCTTCAACCTTGTCACTCATTTGATGATGAATTCATAAGCTTATGACAGTGATATCACATTCATTAAACCCTAGCATGTGCCTCAAACTGTCTGTCTGTCTGTCTCACACACTTCCTCTCCATCTCTCTTGAGTGGAAAATAGGAGTGGAGAAATACAGAACTGAAGGAAAAAGTTTGGTTGTGAGGTCTCTGTTGTGCGTATAGATAAGCCTATCAGTGCCTGGCTAGTTGATAAGTGCTGTTCTGATTTCTGTGGTGCAACGTGCTGTAGCGTGGGTTCTTATTTCACATCAACTGTTCTGAGACACTTACTCATTGCTCTTACAATCTCGTTTCCACATCAGGCAGTGTCACGCAAGCCTTGGTGACTGTGAGAAAATGGCAGACACTTTATGTGACAAACATACTTTACTACAATGGAACAACATAATTGTGCAGCATGTAGGTGTAATCCAGTTTATCGTGAGCTCGAGTCCTGAAAGGACAAGCTGACCCACCTCACCTGGTCTAAGACTCTAAGGTAACCTTTCACCAGTTCCCTCCTTTCCCATTTCCCCTCTGGGTTGATGAGAACTCATGCCCTTCAAAACCTTAAGACTGAATCCTCCCATTACCTGGCTGGCCAAATCTCAGAACCCACTGCTTTTCTGGGCCACTCCTGAGGAGTGGAGATGAGGTGATGGTCTGGGATAACAGCTTTCACGTGCGATCATGTGAACACACATACATGCATACAGACGTACACAAGGACTGGAAAAATAATTGTTTAATCGTTATGGAAATAACTCAAATAAATAATTGTGATAATATTCATACATTCAATTTAGGGGGGGGGGGTGGGATTCAACTTTATTTTCAAGTAGATATACTGTAGTTTACCCAATAGCATGTTTTGGCGCTCGAGGTCGCCAGGCTGCACATCATTACGCACTCCTGTCACCATCGTTACGCGCATCCGCGCTTCATTGGACTCACCTGGACTCCATCACTTTATTGATTGCCTCCACTATATCTGTCTATTCCTCAGTTTCATCACCTTGTCAGCATTAATGTTGTTATGTTTCCCTTGTCTAGACGATGTCCCTGTTTTGTTCATGTCTGTTATTTATTAAATATTCACTCCCTGTACTTCCTTCTCGTCCCGCAGCGTCTGGCCTCACAATTGTATTATTTCTACATGAAGAGGGTAAAGTTGGTAGGTCTGATCATTTTACGCACAGAACGGCAGGATCGGGAGGAGAAGCTTCAAAAACATTTGTTTTTGAGGGGTGTCAACAAAGCTGTGTTGTATACATTAGGTACATAATCGAAGCTCATTTTCAGAGATGCATTATTATGATACATTAAGTAAAATCAAATGTTAATGGTCACATACAGATGGTTAGCAGATGATAATGTGAGCGTAGCGAAATGCTTGTGCTTCTAGTTCCGACCATGCATTAATATCTAACAAGTAATCTAACAATTTCACAACAACTACCTTATACACACAAGTGTAAAGGAATGAATAAGAGTATGTACATATAAATATATGGATAAGTGATGGCCGAACAGCATAGGCAAGATGCAGTAGATGGTATAGAGTACAGTATATATATGAGATGAGTAATGTAGGGTATGTAAACATTATATAAAGTGGCATTGTTTAAAGTGACTAGTGATACATTTATTACATCCAAATTGTAATTATTAAAGTGGCTAGAGATTTGAGTCAGTATGTTGGCAGCAGCCACTCAATGTTAGTGATGGCTGTTTAACAGTCTGATGGCCTTGAGATAGAAGCTGTTTTTCAGTCTCTCGGGCCCAGCTTTGATGCGCTGACCTCACCTTCTGGATGATAACGGGGTGAACAGGCAGTGGCTCGGGTGGTTGTTGTCCTTGATGATATTTTTGGCCTTCCTGTGACATCGGGTGGTGTAGGTGTCCTGAAGGGCAGGTAGTTTGCCCCCGGTGATACGTTGTGCAGACCTCACTACCCTCTGTAGAGCCTTGCAGTTGTGTGTGGAGCAGTTGCCGGACCAGGCGGTGATACAGCCCGCCAGGATGCTCTCAATTGTGCATCTGTAAAAGTTTGAGTGTTTTGAGTTTGGCTGAATTTCTTCAGCCTCCTGACGTTGAAGAGGTGCTGTTGCGCCTTACACACCACGCTGTCTCCTGTGTGGGTGGAACATTTCCATCATGGACCATTTGTCCATGATGGGTACGCCAAGGAACTTAAAACGTTCCACCTTCCCTCTGCTGTTTCCTGAAGTCCACAATCATCTCCTTTGTTTTGTTGATGTTGAGTGTGAGGTTATTTTCCTGACACCACACTCTGAGCGCCCTCAACTCCTCCCTGTAGGCCATCTCGTCGTTGTTGGAAATCAAGCCTCCCACTGTAGTGTCTTCTGCAAACATGATGATTGAGTTGGAGGCGTGCATGGCCATACAGTCATGGGTTAACAGGGAGTACAGGAGAGGGCTCAGAACGCACCCTTTTGGGGCCCCAGTGTTGAGGATCAGCACGAGTTTGGAGGGTACTATGTTGTTAAATGCTGAGCTGTAGTCGATGAACAGCATTCTTACATAGGTATTCCTCTTGTCCAGGTGGGTTAGGGCAGTGTGCAGTGTGATTGCGATTGCACAACAGTTACACCATTCATTAACAGATTGAGCTCAGGTTTTGAGAACTTAGGGAATGATTTGTACCAAATACAATGCTCCTAGTTTTAAAGATATTCAGGACCAGTTTATTACTGGCCACCAACTCTAAAACTGACTGCAACTCTTTGTTTAGAGTGATTTCACTAGCTGTGGGTGCTGACGCGTATAGGGTGGAATCATCAGCATACATGGCACACAGGGCTTGTTTACTGCCAGTGGCAGGTCATTAGTTAAAACATAAAAGAGTAGAGGGCCAAGAGAGCTGCCCTGCATTACACCACAATTAGCATGTTTAACATAAGAGAAGTGTCCATTAAAGAAAACCCTCTGTGTTCTATTAGATAGCTCTAAATCCACAAGGTTGATGGATTAGGTTTCACACCAATGACATCACAACCAGCCAAATATAATTTGACAGAAAACAAATGTGAATTGTTGCATCTCGTTGTGTTGTCCTCTGGTGGCTAGCTAGCTATCTAAAAATGGTCCCTTTCCTAAATTAGCCATGGATGGAGATAGGGATTTGGACTTGTGGTTTTACTTAATACTCCATACTGGCCAACGATTATAAAGGTGATTCTGATCCAACCATAAATTCATACACTGTGCCTCTGGCCTGAGAGTATGGAATCCACGAGGCTGAAAAGCCATGACACAAACGTTTTTTCAACAACAGTTTATGATCAATAGTATAACAGTACAGCTCCCACAATATTCTTCAACCAATCATCTGTCATTTGTGTCAGTGCAGTACATGTTGGGTGCCCTTCTCTGTAAGCATGCTGAAAGTCTGTTGTTAATTTGTTTGCAGAGAAATAGCACTGTATTTGTTCAAACACAACGTTTTCCAACAGTTTCCTAAAAGCTGGCAGCAAGCTGATAGGTCGGCTGTTAGAAACAGTAAACACAGCTTTACCATTTTTGGGTAGCGGAATGAATTTGGCTTCCCTTCAGGCCTGAGGACAAACACTTTCCTCTAGGCTCAGATTAAAGATATGACAGATAGGAGTGGCTATAGAGTCAGCTACCATCCTCAGTAGCTTTCCATCTAGTTGTCAATACCAGTAGGTTTGTCATTATTGATAGATAACAATAATTTTCCACCTCTCCCACACTTACTTTCCAAAATTCAAACATACAAAGCTTTTCTTTCATGATGTGTTTTTTTATGCATGAATATGATGGCTCACTGTCCGTTCTTGGCATGTTCTGCCAAGTTTGCCCACTTTGCCAATGAAGTGATCATTAAAATAATTGGCATCATCAAATGGTTTTGTGATGAATAAACCATCTGATTCAATGAAAGATGGAGTTAAATTTGTCTTTCTGCCCATCATTTCATTTAAAGTACTCCTTGGCTTCATAATACAGTTTCTTCTTCTTTTTGTTGAGTTTAGTCCCATAATTTCTAAATTTGCAGTAAGCCAGCTAGTCAGATGTGCAGCCAGGCTTATTAGCCATTCCTTTTGCCCCATCTCTTTCAACCATACAGTTTGTAAATTCCTCATCAATCCAAGGAGCATTAACAGATCTAACAGACAGTTTCTTAACAGGTGCATGTTTATCAATAATTGGAAGAAGCAATTTCATAAATTCATCAAGTGCAGTGTTTGGATGCTCCTTATTATTCACATCAGACCAACAAATATATTTGTGACATCATCCACATAAGAGTCACAGCAAAATCTTTTGTATGATCTCTTATACACTATTTTAGGCCCAGGTTTTGGAACCTTGGCTTTCCTGGATATAGCCACTATATTGAGATCACTGAATCCAATGGGTACAAATACAGATTTAGAACAAAGTTCTACAGTATTAGTAAAAATATGATCAACATGTGAATGATATAGTCCCTGTAGTGTTTCTAAAGTCCCTGGTAGGTTGATTAATAATCTGAACCAGATTACAGACACTGGTTACAGTGAGAAGCTTCCTCTTGAGCAGACTGCTTGATGAAAACCACTTAATATTCTGGTCCCCAAGAAAGTAACCCTCTCTGTTTACATCACAAACACTACAAAGCATTTTACACACATTATATAGATGCTGATTGTTAGCACTTTGTGGCCTACCGCTATTGAACTTCTCTAAACATTAAAGGGATATGGCTCTGAATATATACAGAAACACCTCCCCCAAAGGCATTCCTGTCTCTTCTGTAGATGTTATTTCCTTGTATTGCTACTGCTGTATCATAAAAGGAAATATCTAAATGAGACTCAGAAAATGTTTATATTTGAATGCCATCGGATGTTAGCAAGATATTGATTTCTAAGGCTACATATATTCATACGGGCTATGTTTATCCCTTTCCTGGGTAGCTTATCAGAGATAGACATAATATGGAAAATAACAGACAAAGCAAGAGAAAAAAAACATTTCAGCAGTCCTTCAATCAGTTGGTGTGTTCATCTCTAGGAGACAGAACGCGTCTCCTTCCTGAGCGGTATGATGGCTGCGTGGTCCCATGTTGTTTGTACAGATGAATGGGGTACTTTCAGGCATTTGGGAAATTGCTCCCAAGGATAAACCAAACTTGTGAAGGTCTACAATTTTCTTTCTGAGGTCTTGGCTGATTTCTTTTGATTTTCCCATGATGTCAAGCAAAGAGGCACTGAGGTTGACGGTAGGCCTTGAAATACATCCACAGGTACACCTCCAATTGACTCAAATGATGTCAGAAGCTTCTAAAGCCATGATATAATTTTCTGTAATTTTCCAAGCTTTTTAAAGGCACAGTCAACTTAGTGTATGTAAACTTCTGACCCACTGGAATTGTGATACAGAATTGCTGTTACCTTAGATTGCATAAACATATTGATTTGATGATTGTAAAGATGGGGAGCGGTCTGTCCGTGATAAAGAGATGCACAGTTTTTTTGACACCACACTCAACCAAGTCCTGCATTCTCTAATTTGATTTAGTCTTGATTATTGTCTAGTCATAATGGTCAAATGCTGCAAAGAATGACCTAGTTAAGCTGCAGCTGGCCCAGAATAGAGTGGCACGTTTTGCTCTTCATTGTAATAAAAGGGCTAATATGAATACTATGCATGCCAGTCTCTTGGCTAAGAGATGAGGAAAGATTGACTGCATCACTTCTTGTTTTTATAAGAAACACTAATGTGACCTACTTTTTGTGTGTATATATTGACATGTATGTGTAAATTATAGATCCATACATACACGCGCACACACACGCACACCTGTTTTTAAATGTATGTAAATGTATGTAAATTGTAAAGTATTTCTGTCTGTAATGTATTTTTTGTTATGTGTTGGACCCCAGTAAGACTAGCTGTCACCATTGGCGGTTAATGTGGATCCTAACAAAATAATAACATATATATTTTTTAAACAGCCTTCTCTCCTCTTCCCTTTACTCTGCTTATGATCTCCAGGGGTTCTGCCATGTTCCAAGACGGAGGCGAGGAGACAAGATGACGACCAGTTTGAGCAAAATTCAAGTCCCACTTCCGAGAGTGGCTGCCTGTCGACAGGAAGAACTAGCAGCAGCACCTTCTGTCTCTTGATTTAGCCTCTTCCCTCATCCTTTAATTATTTCTCTACCCTCACTCCAGACAAAATTCTGCATCTAGTGGAGACCTCCTCCCTTTCCTTACCGCTCTCATCAACCCCTCTGATGCTAAGAATTACAGACCGGTATCCTTTTTTTTCTCTTCCATGTCTTCCATTAACATTATTGCATGGATGTTCAAACATTTAACTTAAATCAATCAATAACTGTATCTTTACATACCTGATCTACCTGTAACCTGTGTGCTTGCTTGTTTACGTCTCTGTCTCCTCCCCTATTCCGTTAAACTCTGCTCCTGTTCTCCAAGACCTATGGGTTCTGTCTAACACCCAGACGTGGATCCACCTGAGAGAGAATAGAGTAGATGTCACGGGTCAAAATTTTGATTGATGACCCTATGTGAACTCTATGTGAACCCTATGTAGTGATGACGTGTGCATGTCTTCTGGTCAGGCAAGCCTGGTTAGGTGGGGGCTATGGGGTGAGTAAGGGTCCATTTGACAGGCCGTTAATGATTGATGACCCAAGCCTGATAGACAAGCCTGGTTAGGTGGGGGCTATGGGGTGAGTAAGGGTCCCTTTGACAGGCCGTTAATGATTGATGACCCAAGCCTGATTTATGACCCTATGTAATGATTTATGACCCTATGTCATGTAGAAGGGTGCATGCCCTGGGTTGAGTAAGTGACCATGTGTCAGGTCAACCTGTTACTGTTTCTCACGGTTTGGGTTGGTTAAGGCCCCTTATAAAGCCGCTGAACAATACCTGTTTAAGAGTGCACAAGATCTTAAGAATAACCATGGAATTTGGGATCGGTACCAAAGCAGTGATGACTGTAACAACTGAAACAGGCCTTCGGGTTGCCCATAGATCAAGGGCAAAGTATCAACCAGCAATATATGATGCGCCAAAAAAACGTTTTTTAAATGTTTATAGAACCCAAATACCGCCAACAAATGCTCTGACAGATCAAGTGTTGATGTCTAATGGCCAGCAGTGGGGGTATCGGTTTGATTACCTGGCCTGTAGAGTGACCCTCTATACGGTAGATGAAGGAGAAGAATATACAGACCAGACTGTAGGCTTGGAATATGGTGTTGAAGACTGGTCGGTTTTTCGCAAGGTTGTGTGTCCTGAACTGAGCCTTATCACCAAGGGGTATAGTGTGTTCACGGGCCACGAGACCCGTTGGGAAGGTACCCCGGACTCCTCAGGACAAATATTTCACAGGGTGAAAATACAAAGAAAGAATGGCCGACCGTGCGGCAGCGTGGAGTTCTATATCGGCACCGAGGCAATCCGAAACCACAAACTTAGGGGTGGTGGCCTGACTGGGGATACCCGACTGCGTCTGCTTATTCCTTTTAACAGTTGGGATGTACTGGAATTGAAAATGTTGCAACCGTTGGATGCTCTCTTTGTACAGAGCCAACAGCGTCAGAGCCTTGTTCATTTAAAGAAGTGCATAATATATACGAATCGTAAAGATTACGATGCAAAAGAGCCTCAAGAAGATACAGCGTCAGAAGAAAACTAAGTAAGCGGATGCTTTAACCCCGCCCCCCCAGATACCCAAGGGCCTTGTTCTACAATAAAAAGAAAAAAAGCAGACAGTTCTTCATTTCAGCATACACCATGGATCTCCAGACCATCTACGAGGAAGCCACTACGTCATGGGGGCCCGACACTAAAGACTCTATGCCACGAAGCCCTACACTCTACGCACCCCTGGCAAGACCCGTGACACCCCCGACATTTACCCAGCCTGAGGATGTGTTTGATGGGGTGGCCAGTACTGTTTTTGTGGATACAATCAAGGCCTCTGTAGCTACACTTTTAAACGTGGTGATTGGCGAATATATACGAGAAAAATGCATCGGCTGTGAGATCAATCATCCCAGCCAGCGTCGTCATCCTTGCCTCTACGACCCTCCTAGATACTACTTTTTCAATCATTTTGAGGAGCTGGTGAAAAGACTGTGGTCCTGCCGTTTTATACCAGCGCTGGTCATCGCCCTGGAGTCTATGGGTATTGCGCCGTCTATCCCTAGAGTTTACGGGGTAACCGAAGCCTTCCTACATGAACTGAAGGAGGCCCTCTTCATCCATGAGAAACTCAAAGAAATCCGACACACCCTGGTGGACGACAACAAATACAGGGAAGCTGTGATGGCTGATGTGATGCTTTTCTGGCTCAATAAATCCCAAGAGACCGAGTGACATTTTGTTTATTTAGAGCTATGGGTAACTACGTTGTCCCCCATATTTCTAAACACCAAAGGATAATTAGTGCTCAGATCCACAGTTCCGCTTCACCCGAACAATTCTACTTGGCCGATATTCACGAGACGTCGTTCCAAGGACTAGGTATGAATCAATTATATATTATTATTTATATATATTATTATTTTAATATTTATATATATTTTTTTATGCCGGAATATGTTAAAACAAGGCCTAATGCTGTTTTTTTGTTTGTTTTTTCAGGCTCCCCATCTACCGGACCTGCAGATGTTGTAATACAGGTTGAACAAACACAACAGCCCTTGGTTTCAGAGCTTCTTCAGAACAGCCCTCGTCAAAAAAGCCGAGGTATTTAATTAATGTATTGTTAATATATAGGCTTATATCTGAAATGTATTTGGCATTTTTAACATATTTTAGGGTTAATAACCTATTTGTGTATGTATTATTTTTATTTCAGACTCCTCACCGGCTTATGAACACAACGCACAAACATCGGAGGATGCCCAGACAAGCATCCCCGAGGAGGCTCCAAAGACACCAGAGAAACCTGATGATGTCAAAGATTTAAATGACATTTCTGAGGTAGACGATTTGATGTTCTGTGAAGCTGCCAACCTTCTTGAATCGGCCAATTCTGTGGGGGAAACAGCAGATTCTGAAATAGACCAAGAACGTTTTTTCAAAGCGTTTACCCTGGGTTTAAAATCACGAAAGGCTCTACTCCAGAGGCGCATGTGTATTCTACTCGAGCATCAATACAATCAGGATGTGTCATTCTGGCGTAGCGAGCTACCCCGTATGTTAAAAAACATTAGGGCTAAAACAAGCAAATACCGCCGTTAAAAAACACACATGTAAACACACACACACACACACACACACACATCCTTAATTAGACAGATGGCGCCCCCTATAGACCAAAGTGAGACAATTGAAACACTCTTAGCCAGGATCCCTACAGAGCTCCAAGATATAGTTAACCATATGAATGATTCGGGGGTAATTGACATAATGACAATAGATGAAAATCTATTATCCCAGATTCCCTCCGAACTCATAGACATTATTACACGTATGAATGAGTCAGGGCCTTCCGAGGAAAACATGTTAACACAGATTCCCGAAACCATCATATCTCTAATTACCCAGCTTAACGCGAGCCCTAGGTTTAATTCGGCCCCACAGACACCTCTAAGACAGCCTTTAACAACATTGTCCGAAGAGTCTGAAAGTCAATATGATGTTTTTGAACAGTTGGACAAATGTCTAGCAAATCTGGAGGGGGGCGGTCTTGAGATCAGTGTACAGAACGAGAGCGCTAGGTTTAATTCGGCACCCCAGACACCTATAAATCAGCCTTTAACACCAATGTCCGAAGAGTCTGAAACCCAATACGATGTTTTTGAACAGTTGGACAATTGCCTAGTAAATCTGGAGGGGGGAGGTCTTGATCGAAGTGTACATGTTTTGCGTCGAAATAAATTCAACAATATTGAGGTTCGCCAGTTTTTCAATTTCGCATGGGGGGGTCAGATTCGGGAATATGCTGTGTTTTACGTAATGCTTATGGACACTTTGAATGAACTGTTAGCGAGGATCAGAGATTATAGCGAACCTAGGGATCTCTTACAGTTGGAAATTTGTGGAGACAGTCTACAGAGCAAGGTATCGCTTATTTTACAGAATGGTGAAGCAGAGCTTGAACAATTTGTTAAACTGCTAGAACGCCTTGTACAGTCAAATTTAAACGTGCTAGCAGATAGGACCCTCGAACTTGTAGTACAATTAGTACGCCAACCACAAGGGGGCGGGGGTCAGAGACGAAAGCTCGAGAGTTTAATGCAGTCCGAAATCATAAGCAATAAAAGGGCCTATCTCATAAACGTTCACAATCCAGGTAATAAGCTATGTTTTGCCATAGGTTTGGCCCACTTACTCAGCCCCGGATGTACGGATCAAGCCGCGTTACATAAAGCTCTCGAGCTACAAACTGCGGTGGGTCTCGGTATACAGGATGCTGTGGCTTTCTCAGACATAGTCAAATTTGAAAACTTTCTGAACATCAAGATTGTGGTTTTGTACCACAGTAGGGCTAATGACGCTCTCCTCAAGTTCCAAAATATACCCGAACCACATCCTAAGACTATGTACTTTTATGTGCAAAATGAGCATTACTATGCCGTAACTAACATCACAGCCTTTTTAGGCGCGCCATATGTCTGTCCAGCCTGTCATACCGGCTACACAAGCATGGGGGGGCACTCGTGCCGTTACAACTGTTCAGTATGTCTGGATAAACATTGCCCTATGCAGCCGCTAAACTTGACCCCCTGTGCGGATTGTCACCGCACATGTCGTTCGGCCTACTGTTACGAAAAACACAAAACTGAAACATGGCATCCCAAGGCATGTAAATCTGTAAGCAGTTGTGACATTAACAAGAAATGTCCAAAATGTCATTGCAATTACAACCTTAAAATAGATAGCCCTAAACCTCATGTTTGTGGAATTATACACTGCCCAATCTGTAAAGGTCCTTTGAAAAGCAGAGACGCGGAAGCAGTTCAAGAAGTAACACATGAGTGTTACATTCAGCCCTTGGCTGAAGATGAACATACAGAGAAATATGTGTTTTATGATTTTGAGACAACTCAGCAATCAGGGGTTCATTTGCCTATTTTTGTGTCAACCATGACTTTCAAGGGTGAAAAATGGTCGGCCGAGGGACCCGATTGTGCCCGACTCTTTCTAAAACATTTTAGAAAAGCCCAGTACAGAAACTTCACGTTTATAGCTCACAATGCTAGGGCCTATGACTCCTATCTGCTTCTGAACCCTTTGATACAGCAAGGCGTGGCACCCAGTGTCATAGCTCAAGGGAGTAAAATATTATGCTTTGTTGACCCCGCCTTCAAACAGAGATACATTGACAGCTTAAGCTTCTTACCCATGAGATTGGCTCAAATGCCAGAGGCCTTGGGTTTTGAAAACTCTGTCAAAGGCTATTTCCCTCATTTCTTCACATCTGAGGAGAATCTACATTATATAGGATCTTATCCAGCCCCCGAAATGTACGGGTGTGATCAAATGTCTCCCAAAGAGCGTGAGAGATTCATGACATGGTACGAGACCGTAAGACATGGCACTTTTGATTTCCATAAAGAGATGGAATCATACTGTGACAATGACGTTGTTATACTTCGTGAAGGATGCCTCAGATTCAGAGAAGAGGTAATCAAAGATGCGGGCATTGACCCCTGGAGCTGTACAACTATTGCATCAGCGTGCATGAAAACCTATCGTACACACTATCTAACTCCTGAATCTATAGCTATCCCATCGCCAGACAACTACCGACGCCAATTCAAGGCCTACTCTAGTGGTTCCATTCAATGGTTGGAGTACTTGGCCCAGGATAAAGATATTTTTATCCAACATGCTTTGAATCGGGGGGAGAAGGCTTTTGGGCCTTACCATGTAGATGGATACACACAGATTGAC
Organism: Oncorhynchus kisutch; assembly: GCF_002021735.2. Lineage (NCBI taxonomy): Eukaryota > Metazoa > Chordata > Actinopteri > Salmoniformes > Salmonidae > Oncorhynchus > Oncorhynchus kisutch. The sequence goes on along the minus strand of NC_034190.2, from coordinate 48,287,547 downwards.
GGGGTTGAGACAGTGTATGAGTACAACGGTTGTTTCTTCCACGGTTGTAAATTATGCTTTGTCCCCCACACCTTGTGTGTCCTAACCCAAAAGACTTTTGGGGAAATGTACCAAGAGTTTCAAGACAAACTGAATTCTTTAATGGCTACTTACGGGTTAAAAGTTGTGGTTTTGTGGGAGCACGAATGGACAGCCCTCAAAAAGGCAGATCCTAGTGTTAAGGCCTTCCTTACCCATTATGACCCTCCAGAGCCCCTGGAACCGCGACAGGCCTTGTTTGGAGGCCGGACCAATGCTTTGACATTGCGTTATGTAGCTCAACCCGACGAGACAATAGGCTATGTAGATTTTACATCCCTATATCCTCATGTAATGAGTTCCTCATTCTATCCTATAGGGCATCCTGAAATTATTCACAGCGACTTTGACGAACCCCAAAATTATTTTGGTTTAATCAAAGCGACTGTCTACCCTCCTAGGGGGCTGTTTATACCTGTGTTGCCTTACAAGGGTCCTAAAGGAAAACTTTTCTTTCCCCTTTGTCGCACATGCTGTGAAAACCACAACCAGGAAAACCCCTGTGATCACACAGATCAAGAAAGAGCCCTGACCGGTGTATGGGTCACTGTAGAATTCTCTAAGGCTTTAGAGAAGGGGTATCGTGTGGCCAAAATCTTTGAAGTGTGGAACTTTTCCAGGAAATCAGACACACTTTTTAAAGAGTACATCAAAACCTTCTTGAGATGCAAGCAGATGGCTTCAGGCTATCCTGCATCGGTCACAGATCAAGAAAGTAAAGACCAGTACATTCAAGACTACCATGACAGAGAAGGCATACTTCTTGACCCTGACAGAATAGAGGTCAACAAAACCAAAAGAAATGTGTCGAAATTGTACTTGAACTCCCTTTGGGGGAAATTAGCGCAGAGATGCAATATGCTAACAACTTCGATCATTAAAGACCCCGAAGAATTTTTGGAATTTGTTTTTTCGGACCAATACGAAATTTCACATTTTTCCTTCTTGAGTCAAGACATTGCCTTGGTGCAATGGAGGCGCCACCAAAAGTGGGTTCTACCCCCGGGTAATGTAAATGTGTTTCTTGCAGCATTTACCACAGCCTATGGCCGCCTTGAACTGTACACCCTCATGGAACAGCTTCAGAGGCGGGTTCTTTACCACGACACAGACTCTGTGGTCTATGTAAGCAAACCGGGGGATTGGACCCCCCCACTTAGCAACTATCTTGGGGGTTTAACGAGTGAACTCGAAGAGGGTGACCATATTACAGAATGGTCCTCATGTGGTCCAAAAAGCTATGCTTTTAGGACTAAAGCCAATCACGTGGTGTTGAAAGCCAAAGGCGTGACTCAAAACTATGAAAATGCACCGCGTGTAAACTTGGAATCAATCACGCGCTTGGTCGAGGGGTTCGTAAAGGACAAGAATAGTGACTTGGAGATTTTGAGCTCCTACAACAAAATAGTGAGGGATAAAAAGGGGTTCCATCTAAGAAACGCACCACTCACTAAAAGATTCAGGGTAGTCTATGACAAGAGACAGCTATTGCCTGACGGTACCACATTGCCCTTTGGCTACTGACTTATGCTACAAGCCCCAGTGTGTCTTAAAGCTTAAGATATTATGACTGCTGTCGAGGGTTTTGACCCCCGGCTACAATTGCCTTTTCAGCATTAATTGCCGGCCCTTCAAACAGTGGCAAAACTTTTTTTGTAAAAAGTATTTTAGAGAATTCTGAACATGTGTTATCTCAAAAGCCTGACAATATTGTATGGTGTTATTCATGTTACCAACCTCTGTATGATGAATTATTGAAGACAATAAAAATCAAGTTTGTTGAAGGAATACCCGATTCTCTGTCTGATGATGAACTTCTCCCCCCACATGTAAATAATCTGCTGGTTTTGGACGATATGCTATTTGCTGGTAGCGAACACCCTGAAATTGCACGAGCTTTTACCCAATATACTCATCATAGAAACCTGTCCGTGCTTTACTTGGTCCAGAATGTGTTTCACCAAGGTAAAAATAGTCGGACCATTAGCTTGAATGCCAACTACATGGTATTGTTTAAAAATCCTAGAGATAAACTGCAAATTAGCACTCTAGCTCAGCAGATGTACCCTGGACGGAAATCATACTTTATGGAGAGCTATGAGGACGCTACCAAAGAGCCATTTTCTTATTTAATCGTGGATTCAAAAGCAAATACTCCAGAACACCTTAGGCTACGTACAGGGCTGTTTCCGGGGGAGAGGCCTGCTGCATACCTTCCTAAAAAGTAAACGCTATGTCTCTGCGTTTAAAAAGAAACCTCCCCCTCTTGAGAAGGCTAGTAGGTTCTACAGCTAAAGAACGGAAGGCCATCTTGGGTCGCTGTTCTTCAGATCTCATATTAGCCCTATGTGAGATTGCTTTGAATCTTCTCAAAGGACGCATTCCACTCACCCTGAACCAATTGAAAAAATTAAGGAGACAAAAGACAGCGATCAAACTCTTTGCCAATAAAAGGGCCAGTCTTCAAAAGAAAAGACATAGTATACAACAGTCTGGGGGTTTTCTTCTACCTTTACTCAGTATAGCCGTGCCCTTCATCACCAGCCTTATTGCGGCCAGACGTGGTGGTTGAACACGTGGGTGTGATGGCCACTAAAATGTACTTGGTGCCTCAACAAGAGTTGGATAGACTTAAAAAACAAATGCAGGGTCCTGAAGATATCAGACAAACAGCGGAAAATGATTTGGATACGGCCATGAAGGATGTTTTGAACCGAAAAGGATTGAACCCCTATGATAAGATTCAAAAATACACAAACCTAATGCAAAGGTATTTGACTCGGGTAAAGCAAGGGGAGAGAGAGACTAACCATTTAACCCTTTCCCTACCGGACCCTTTAACAGATGTCGAACCTAACGATAGCCATGCCCCTGTAAGGCCTGTACCGTCGATCTTACCTAGTGGCGATAATATGTCGGGTGAAGCTCAAATGCCATTTGAAGATAAAGTTATGCATGACCTACTGACACATGTGCCTTTACGTAACAGGAAGAATGTTAAATACATTATGAACAAGATAAAAGACTCAAAGGGGATAGCTGCTTGGAACGACTCTGGAGAGTTTATCCTTCAGGGCTCTGTGGTTAGGGGGTCCCATATGCAGGACTTGCTTAAAAGTACCACGGCTGCCCACAAGGTTGCTGATGACCGAAGGCCTCCCGGCTGGCGTCAGTTTCTTAAGGCCCTGGCAATCCTCAACATCCCCCTCTCCGGTGTACCCAACCATAAGCTTCGTCAACAGATTCAAGCTTTAAAACAAAGCCTTCAACGAGATACAGCACCCCTAAAGTTGCCCCAACGACACCGGCCCCATATGAAAGCGATGATGCTAACTCATTTACTCCCATGAACGTCTCAGGACCTTTTCCTAAACCCGATCTCTCGGCGTGGTTAGACTTTTGAAAATGACTTTTGAATGACTATGATTAAATTCAATAAATTTTTTATTTGAAAAATAAGCAAGTTAACATTTGTGGCATTCTTGAAACATATGACGTGAGCATACGCCTTGATTACGCGTTCTTAAAGGACACACATTTGAACACTTTTGATATTTTCTAACAAAACAAGATACAAGGTTATCATTACTTCTTAAATCATCCTTATAAAGAGACATAACATCTTCAAAAGAAACTCCCCGGGCTCTTTGGCACAGGTAAAATACACAGTGGTGACCGCATGTAGTGGAAAGGTTATCTTGCACTTGTTTGATGTTGTAGTAGATCTTTGTACCGTTTAGGGTCAAAAAATCTTTAATAGATTTAGGGAAATGTGAAAAACCGGGGGGAAAGCCATAGGAATCAAAAAAAGTTGAGATTTTTCGTCCACCTTCCTGTTCTAATGTCATAGCTAGCCAATGTTCACCAGGCATGTGTTTAGGATGGGTATTGACAATAAACATTGCAGGCCTCTCAGACCATATCTCCATAGGTAATTCATCACAAGCCAACACTCCACAAAATTGTTTTCCAATCAAGCGGCTCATGAGCCCGTCCAACTCTTGGGTATTCATGTCTTTGTTCAAAGGTCCTTAATAATAATCCACTAAGACCTGTCTTCGGGCATTCACTTCCAAGATTGAATCAGAGCATGCGTAAACAATCATGCTAACTGTACAGGTTAAAGGTGTACGGAAACGCATTTCCAGCCTGAGGTTACCTTGGGACACCACAGACAGATTTCCTGAGGTGTCATCATCAGGTGATAAATTGAAAGCATACAATGTGTAACCCTCTGCAAAATCATTTCTGTCAATAGGTAAAGAGAGATCTTTTAGATGTCGCCCTGTAGCCAGGAATAGATTGTAAAATTCTCGCACAGATATGTTGTTATTAAATTGTGGTTGGAAAGCCTTCGCCGGAACCTGACGTCCGTCCTGACAGAGCGCTACATACTCTGCATTGAAGTGCTGAAAATTAAAGGGGTTTTTATCTAAACTGCCCGTATTAGAGGCGTGATCAACCAGACCTATAACCACATATCTAGGTAAAGGGCCTAGAAATAGGTTTTCTTGACTGCAGATTCTACTGCCCACAGGTATGCTAAAGGTTTTCATGGTAATTCTTTGGAGAGGGTAAAGGGCATTTCCTTTCATCAAAGCATGTGAGTGACCCAGGCGCACGGCCGGAGATACAGATACTTTTTTAATAAAAAAGGGTTGCCCCCAACACTTTCAAACTAAATCCCCGTCTTGGGGAGACATCAGGCAAAAATCATCCTTGGCCCTGGTTAATTTTAATCTTAAATCAATCCGAATTTAGAGTAAACCGTTCTTGAAAGAAAATGTCAGAGTGTATAGGCCTAGCACATGAAACTCTCGAGATTCGGCGCAGTAGCAGTAGCGAGCTCGTGCCGCTAGTCCTTTGTTTGCACCGGTGGAAGGGTCTGTCGATTCCATAGAGGCTCCTGCAGTATCCTTGCTAAACAGCCCGGCGCTAAATTGGGTTTTGAGAGTGTCTTCGGAGTAGTTTAGTAAACACTCCATGATGGCTCTATAAGGGTATGTAGCGCTGCTTTGACTGATTAGGCGTTCACCCAAAGTCACATCAACTTGGGAGAAAATGGTGGCCAAGGGGTAATTAATGAGACTCACTTGGCATCGTCTGCAATATTAGACCCATCTCTTTTGGTCACTTTTAGACGTAAATGCACCAAGGTGTTGTTGAGGTCCAGATAGTTGTCACCATGGCCTGGTATGAAAAATTCGATAGGCCCGTTATCGGTAATAGCAGAGAGAGGGGCTATCTCCACATAACTGGATCTATCTATTGAATGCTGCGTTAACGGTTGCCGTGAAAAGATCAAGTCTGTCTTTATAGCTTCAGAGGACATTCGATGTAAAAGAGCCATGTCACTTATTCTTTTAGAAAATACTTCCTAGTATTCTTTTAGCCTGTTTTGGTAACAGACCTCCTCACTTTACCCCGTCTTTGACTTACTGAGGTTCTTTAACAGTTTAACCGCGCCGCTTTTTAGGTGCAGGTCTACGCCTTAAACCAGGAGGTCTCTTTTTTGGCCTTCGTGACAATATCATAAGCCCCGAGCCTTCTTGATGCTCCACCTCTGGTGACGCCCTTCGGGTCATAGCATTGGCTACAACCTCACTTACTATATTTTTAGCCGCTGATTTTAAATGTGGTTTGGCTATGCTGAAGCCTCTCTTCATAAACGGTAAAACCATCCTGAAGAAGGTTTACGGAATATACCTCCTATCCCCGAACCATACATTGTCGGCGCTCCATGATATCCTGGTAGTCCATTACCCACTGATCCACATAGTATGAAAACATAACGGTTAGGGTCGAGCTGATGGAGCTCCATAACCCTTTTATTTGTATTATGTTATAATATAATACAGCTATGTATATATGGAGAGAGGTTTTGGTGGGTCTAAAGTGGAGTTTTACACATCCGTTTTACCATAGTAAATTCAATGTTTTCGTTCTGATCGATTTTACTTGACTCAACCAGAATGTTTTCAATATAGTTCTTGCTGACATGTACGTAGTGCGGCTTGTCATAATTGACAGTGACGATGTCCCATCCTTGCCAGTCTATATGAACTGTTCGCAGGAGGGGGACACCGCTGGTCTCCGACCCTTTGATAGTTATGATGTCGGTATAGACAAATATGTTGTAAAGCCTGCATGATATCCGCAGGGATGGGAATAATTTATCGTTCACATACGTCCATTTATTGGGACCCATCCCCAACATGTAGGATAAATTACCGCTGGGTCTTTATACCCTCCGTTAGCAGGCCCTGAGATTTGTATCCTTTTATGGATTGGATTGTAGAATAGGAATATTTCCATCTTGTTCAGGGTTAGGTGTTCATTCAACTCTGAGACGATCCTGTCGACGTTCTATAGGAAACCTTTTTTAAGCTTAATAAGTTTCGCAGGTTCCGAGAACCTTTTGCAATAAAAATCCACGGTCCTTAGCTTTGATATATACCAACTATGGGGGTATGTAATCTCGCTGAGACCCTATTCCCAAGCCTCTGATAACTCTATAGGCTTTGGAAAATTGGTTGTATACTTCGAACTCTGATTATTACGATATATCTGTGGCCGACGCATTACTGGGGAGAGTCAGGTAGAAGCCGCTGTGTTCCATGATGCCCAACTGTGTACACGCGAATGATGCGCTAGTTATCATGACTAGGGGTTTTAAATTAACCCCCGTTGCCCTCCACCACATCCTGCTCCAATACCCAACTGTTGAACTTTTGAGGGCCAGTTTTTCCAGCGGACCAGCAACCATTTTTACCCTTTTCCTCTCTTCTGATCTAGAATCTCCTCCACGTGAAAGACTTTGTCTTTACCCAACTGGACCTTCTGTAATTCCTTCTCATAAAAAGATCCCTCTATAAGATCCCCGTCATAATCTTTTAATTTGTAGACCGGCGGAATGCGTGGCAGACATTCGGGTAACGGTAAACAACTCCGAGCTAAACGCCTTGTTCGTATTTTTTTGTCGAAAAACACCCCTCAACTTTGATATACGCACCAAGTCACCCACTAGGAATTTAAAAGTCATTTTTTCTTACGGCGAAGTGGGAACAACCATACATATTTTTAAAGACTTGAAAAGAGTTTTCCGAAGAGACCTCCGAGGGCTTCATACGTATAGTCTTATGGTAGCTGTGGTTGTAACCGTTTACTAAATCCTGAACTATGTCTGTATATCGGTTGGTGTTGTGAGCTGTAAATAGCGCCACATCCGCTCATTTCAAAGTCCTATTAAAGCGTTCCACAACCGAAGCTTTCAAATCAGAGCCTGTAGCAAATGTACTATATTTACTTATTCATTAGCTTCTGAAATGTTTGATTAAAAAATTCTTTTCCGCCATCCGTCTGCACTTTCTTGGGGGCGCCTCCTGCCTTCAAGATCGATTCAAAGGCCCTGGTCACCTCTGCCCCGCTCTTATTTTTTAACACCTCTTACATAGGCTAATTTAGAGAAATATCTATACCGTTCGCATGTAGCGATTTCATCATTTTATCGGCAAGGGACTGCATGTCACATAGATCCGCCTGAAATTGGGATAATGGATGCGTAGAAAAAACTCTATTTCTTGGAAAATGTTTTCTTACAGGTTTATGTAGAGTGTAGGCATCTTGCTCTGATAACCATCATTCACTTTAGCATCGCTTAACAGACTCCCTGTTTCTTCGACTATAGCTCTCTGTAAACGCTCTTTACCCCCATAAGACCCGGGGTTAGAGGGATTATAATATATGTTTTTCAACAGCTGCTCAGCCATCCTTCTTGCCTCTCTGAGGTACAATAACTGTAATGAGCCACTTTATATAACGACAAACATTTCAGTTTGTGAATTTTTATTTTAAGAATGCAACAATTATTACGTATACAGACAATTCAGGATTTGTTGCAAGATACAAGTTCCCCGTTTTCTCAACAATCACAGCATGCAACACCCTGTATATATTGTTTAGATTTACAGGTTGTTTCGCTGAATTTTTAAAACCAACACGTCTGATATATAAGTATATAACCAACAAATATGAAACACCATCACATTAAAGGGTGGTTCAAACAAAATAATGTAAAATCTTAGCCAAAGTATTTTCTAGTTCTTCAGAATCCTCAACAAGCCTTGATACCATATGTGACCATTGTAAACTCTCGCCGTATGTCGGACATGTTTCATGATTTGCTCCATTTTAACACACGCTCTACATAACCCCTGTATGGTGGGTTGTGTAGAACTTTACATTGTTTCACTTTATTTTCAATAATCTGATGCATAACATTTGTAAGGTCTCTCAAAAGAAAAAATGTATTTATTCGCTCAAACATCGTAGACACATAGTTACCCATAGCTCTAAATAAACAAAATGTCACTCGGTCTCTTGGGATTTATGAGCCAGAAAAGCATCAATCAGCCATCACAGCTTCCCTGTATTTGTTGTCGTCCACCAGGGTGTGTCGGATTTCTTTGAGTTTCTCATGGATGAAGAGGTGCCTCCTTCAGTTCAGTAGGAAGGCTTCGGTTACCCCGTAACTCTAGGGATTAGACGGCGCAATACCCATAGACTCCAGGGCGATGACCAGCGCTGGTATAAAACGGCAGGACCACAGTCTTTTCACCAGCTCCTCAAAATGATTGAAAAAGTAGTATCTAGGAGGGTCGTAGAGGCAAGGATGACGACGCTGGCTGGGATGATTGATCTCACAGCCGATGCATTTTTCTCGTATATATTCGCCAATCACCACGTTTAAAAGTGTAGCTACAGAGGCCTTGATTGTATCCACAAAAACAGTACTGGCCACCCCATCAAACACATCCTCAGGCTGGGTAAATGTCGGGGGTGTCACGGGTCTTGCCAGGGGTGCGTAGAGTGTAGGGCTTCGTGGCATAGAGTCTTTAGTGTCGGGCCCCCATGACGTAGTGGCTTCCTCGTAGATGGTCTGGAGATCCATGGTGTATGCTGAAATGAAGAACTGTCTGCTTTTTTTCTTTTTATTGTAGAACAAGGCCCTTGGGTATCTGGGGGGCGGGGTTAAAGCATCCGCTTACTTAGTTTTCTTCTGACGCTGTATCTTCTTGAGGCTCTTTTGCATCGTAATCTTTACGATTCGTATATTATGCACTTCTTTAAATGAACAAGGCTCTGACGCTGTTGGCTCTGTACAAAGAGAGCATCCAACGGTTGCAACATTTCAATTCCAGTACATCCCAACTGTTAAAAGGAATAAGCAGACGCAGTCGGGTATCCCCAGTCAGGCCACCACCCCTAAGTTGTGGTTTCGGATTGCCTCGGTGCCGATATAGAACTCCACGCTGCCGCACGGTCGGCCATTCTTTCTTTGTATTTTCACCCTGTGAAATATTTGTCCTGAGGAGTCCGGGGTACCTTCCCAACGGGTCTCGTGGCCCGTGAACACACTATACCCTTGGTGATAAGGCTCAGTTCAGGACACACACAACCTTGCGAAAAACCGACCAGTCTTCAACACCATATTCCAAGCCTACAGTCTGGTCTGTATATTCTTCTCCTTCATCTACCGTATAGAGGGTCACTCTACAGGCCAGGTAATCAAACCGATACCCCACTGCTGGCCATTAGACATCAACACTTGATCTGTCAGAGCATTTGCTGGCGGTATTTGGGTTCTATACACATTAAAAAACGTTTTTTTGGCGCATCATATATTGCTGGTTGATACTTTGCCCTTGCTCTATGGGCAACCCGAAGGCCTGTTTCAGTTGTTACAGTCATCACTGCTTTGGTACCGATCCCAAATTCCATGGTTATTCTTAAGATCTTGTGCACTCTTAAACAGGTATTGTTCAGCGGCTTTATAAGGGCCTTAACCAACCCAAACCGTGAGAAACAGTAACAGGTTGACCTGACACATGGTCACTTACTCAACCCAGGGCATGCACCCTTCTACATGACATAGGGTCATAAATCATTACATAGGGTCATAAATCAGGCTTGGGTCATCAATCATTAACGGCCTGTCAAAGGGACCCTTACTCACCCCATAGCCCCCACCTAACCAGGCTTGTCTATCAGGCTTGGGTCATCAATCATTAACGGCCTGTCAATGGACCCTTACTCACCCCATAGCCCCCACCTAACCAGGCTTGCCTGACCAGAAGACATGCACACGTCATCACTACATAGGGTTCACATAGAGTTCACATAGGGTCATCAATCAAAATTTTGACCCGTGACATCTACTATTCTCTCTCAACCTGGATGTCAACCACCCTCCAACTTTTCATTGAATCTACAGCTGTCATGTTTCATATCTGCTTCGAACATTTTTGTTGCCGTACTGAGCCCATATGATGTGAGATACCACCATAAAACACTAGAACTGCAAAAACACTTCTGAACAAAGAGAGCAGCAGTGCCTGGACTTGCAGTGGCCCTCTTCGAGTCTCCGTTCTCGACTGGCTGCCTGTTGAGAACAAGTGACAGACAGTATACAGTATATTCAAACCACAAAGGTGTATAATGAGCTATGCGAGATAGAAAATAAATCATCATAACAGAGACTACTGAAATAATATCATATCAGGTATACAAGACATGGGAGAAAATCTGAAAGTAAAAACATGCCAAACCGACAAGCCAGTGTATGAATCAAATGGATTTCCATATGAATGAAGTGGGAATTAGGGACTTTGTGATCTGTAAGGTAAGGGACATCCATGTGTTCAGGTTTTCATCTTATTGGCTAAAGAAACTATTTTAAGCGGCAAGTTTGTCGGTGAAATCAGCTTTGTTCACAGCGGTGATGAACAAGAATGTCATTTGGCTGTAAGGATCTTCAAAGTTGATGCATTAGCTTCACCACACCGTTGATATAGCAACGACGCTAAAGCGTATTGAGTCCCATTGTGATGCAGGGCAG
>NC_034190.2:48170808-48276472 GCF_002021735.2 Oncorhynchus kisutch | reverse complement strand
TGTGCTTCTAGTTCCGACCATGCATTAATATCTAACAAGTAATCTACAATTTCACAACAACTACCTTATACACACAAGTGTAAAGGAATGAATAAGAGTATGTACATATAAATATATGGATAAGTGATGGCCGAACAGCATAGCAAGATGCAGTAGATGGTATAGAGTACAGTATATATATGAGATGAGTAATGTAGGGTATGTAAACATTATATAAAGTGGCATTGTTTAAAGTGACTAGTGATACATTTATTACATCCAAATTGTAATTATTAAAGTGGCTAGAGATTTGAGTCAGTATGTTGGCAGCAGCCACTCAATGTTAGTGATGGCTGTTTAACAGTCTGATGGCCTTGAGATAGAAGCTGTTTTTCAGTCTCTCGGGCCCAGCTTTGATGCGCTGACCTCACCTTCTGGATGATAACGGGGTGAACAGGCAGTGGCTCGGGTGGTTGTTGTCCTTGATGATATTTTTGGCCTTCCTGTGACATCGGGTGGTGTAGGTGTCCTGAAGGGCAGGTAGTTTGCCCCCGGTGATACGTTGTGCAGACCTCACTACCCTCTGTAGAGCCTGCAGTTGTGTGTGGAGCAGTTGCCGGACCAGGCGGTGATACAGCCCGCCAGGATGCTCTCAATTGTGCATCTGTAAAAGTTTGAGTGTTTTGAGTTTGGGCTGAATTTCTTCAGCCTCCTGACGTTGAAGAGGTGCTGTTGCGCCTTACACACCACGCTGTCTCCTGTGTGGGTGGAACATTTCCATCATGGACCATTTGTCCATGATGGGTACGCCAAGGAACTTAAAACGTTCCACCTTCCCTCTGCTGTTTCCTGAAGTCCACAATCATCTCCTTTGTTTTGTTGATGTTGAGTGTGAGGTTATTTTCCTGACACCACACTCTGAGCGCCCTCAACTCCTCCCTGTAGGCCATCCTCGTCGTTGTCTGGAAATCAAGCCTCCCACTGTTAGTGTCTTCTGCAAACATGATGATTGAGTTGGAGGCGTGCATGGCCATACAGTCATGGGTTAACAGGGAGTACAGGAGAGGGCTCAGAACGCACCCTTTTGGGGCCCCAGTGTTGAGGATCAGCACGAGTTTGGAGGGTACTATGGTTGTTTAAATGCTGAGCTGTAGTCGATGAACAGCATTCTTACATAGGTATTCCTCTTGTCCAGGTGGGTTAGGGCAGTGTGCAGTGTGATTGCGATTGCACAACAGTTACACCATTCATTAACAGATTGAGCTCAGGTTTTGAGAACTTAGGGAATGATTTGTACCAAATACAATGCTCCTAGTTTTAAAGATATTCAGGACCAGTTTATTACTGGCCACCAACTCTAAAACTGACTGCAACTCTTTGTTTAGAGTGATTTCACTAGCTGTGGGTGCTGACGCGTATAGGGTGGAATCATCAGCATACATGGCACACAGGGCTTGTTTACTGCCAGTGGCAGGTCATTAGTTAAAACATAAAGAGTAGAGGGCCAAGAGAGCTGCCCTGCATTACACCACAATTAGCATGTTTAACATAAGAGAAGTGTCCATTAAAGAAAACCCTCTGTGTTCTATTAGATAGCTCTAAATCCACAAGGTTGATGGATTAGGTTTCACACCAATGACATCACAACCAGCCAAATATAATTTGACAGAAAACAAATGTGAATTGTTGCATCTCGTTGTGTTGTCCTCTGGTGGCTAGCTAGCTATCTAAAAATGGTCCCTTTCCTAAATTAGCCATGGATGGAGATAGGGATTTGGACTTGTGGTTTTACTTAATACTCCATACTGGCCAACGATTATAAAGGTGATTCTGATCCAACCATAAATTCATACACTGTGCCTCTGGCCTGAGAGTATGGAATCCACGAGGCTGAAAAGCCATGACACAAACGTTTTTTTCAACAACAGTTTATGATCAATAGTATAACAGTACAGCTCCCACAATATTCTTCAACCAATCATCTGTCATTTGTGTCAGTGCAGTACATGTTGGGTGCCCTTCTCTGTAAGCATGCTGAAAGTCTGTTGTTAATTTGTTTGCAGAGAAATAGCACTGTATTTGTTCAAACACAACGTTTTCCAACAGTTTCCTAAAAGCTGGCAGCAAGCTGATAGGTCGGCTGTTAGAAACAGTAAACACAGCTTTACCATTTTTGGGTAGCGGAATGAATTTGGCTTCCCTTCAGGCCTGAGGACAAACACTTTCCTCTAGGCTCAGATTAAAGATATGACAGATAGGAGTGGCTATAGAGTCAGCTACCATCCTCAGTAGCTTTCCATCTAGTTGTCAATACCAGTAGGTTTGTCATTATTGATAGATAACAATAATTTTCCACCTCTCCCACACTTACTTTCCAAAATTCAAACATACAAAGCTTTTCTTTCATGATGTGTTTTTTTATGCATGAATATGATGGCTCACTGTCCGTTCTTGGCATGTTCTGCCAAGTTTGCCCACTTTGCCAATGAAGTGATCATTAAAATAATTGGCATCATCAAATGGTTTTGTGATGAATAAACCATCTGATTCAATGAAAGATGGAGTTAAATTTGTCTTTCTGCCCATCATTTCATTTAAAGTACTCCTTGGCTTCATAATACAGTTTCTTCTTCTTTTTGTTGAGTTTAGTCCCATAATTTCTAATTTGCAGTAAGCCAGCTAGTCAGATGTGCAGCCAGGCTTATTAGCCATTCCTTTTGCCCCATCTCTTTCAACCATACAGTTTGTAAATTCCTCATCAATCCAAGGAGCATTAACAGATCTAACAGACAGTTTCTTAACAGGTGCATGTTTATCAATAATTGGAAGAAGCAATTTCATAAATTCATCAAGTGCAGTGTTTGGATGCTCCTTATTATTCACATCAGACCAACAAATATATTTGTGACATCATCCACATAAGAGTCACAGCAAAATCTTTTGTATGATCTCTTATACACTATTTTAGGCCCAGGTTTTGGAACCTTGGCTTTCCTGGATATAGCCACTATATTGAGATCACTGAATCCAATGGGTACAAATACAGATTTAGAACAAAGTTCTACAGTATTAGTAAAAATATGATCAACATGTGAATGATATAGTCCCTGTAGTGTTTCTAAAGTCCCTGGTAGGTTGATTAATAATCTGAACCAGATTACAGACACTGGTTACAGTGAGAAGCTTCCTCTTGAGCAGACTGCTTGATGAAAACCACTTAATATTCTGGTCCCCAAGAAAGTAACCCTCTCTGTTTACATCACAAACACTACAAAGCATTTTACACACATTATATAGATGCTGATTGTTAGCACTTTGTGGCCTACCGCTATTGAACTTCTCTAAACATTAAAGGGATATGGCTCTGAATATATACAGAAACACCTCCCCCAAAGGCATTCCTGTCTCTTCTGTAGATGTTATTTCCTTGTATTGCTACTGCTGTATCATAAAAGGAAATATCTAAATGAGACTCAGAAAATGTTTATATTTGAATGCCATCGGATGTTAGCAAGATATTGATTTCTAAGGCTACATATATTCATACGGGCTATGTTTATCCCTTTCCTGGGTAGCTTATCAGAGATAGACATAATATGGAAAATAACAGACAAAGCAAGAGAAAAAAAACATTTCAGCAGTCCTTCAATCAGTTGGTGTGTTCATCTCTAGGAGACAGAACGCGTCTCCTTCCTGAGCGGTATGATGGCTGCGTGGTCCCATGTTGTTTGTACAGATGAATGGGGTACTTTCAGGCATTTGGGAAATTGCTCCCAAGGATAAACCAAACTTGTGAAGGTCTACAATTTTCTTTCTGAGGTCTTGGCTGATTTCTTTTGATTTTCCCATGATGTCAAGCAAAGAGGCACTGAGGTTGACGGTAGGCCTTGAAATACATCCACAGGTACACCTCCAATTGACTCAAATGATGTCAGAAGCTTCTAAAGCCATGATATAATTTTCTGTAATTTTCCAAGCTTTTTAAAGGCACAGTCAACTTAGTGTATGTAAACTTCTGACCCACTGGAATTGTGATACAGAATTGCTGTTACCTTAGATTGCATAAACATATTGATTTGATGATTGTAAAGATGGGGAGCGGTCTGTCCGTGATAAAGAGATGCACAGTTTTTTTGACACCACACTCAACCAAGTCCTGCATTCTCTAATTTGATTTAGTCTTGATTATTGTCTAGTCATAATGGTCAAATGCTGCAAAGAATGACCTAGTTAAGCTGCAGCTGGCCCAGAATAGAGTGGCACGTTTTGCTCTTCATTGTAATAAAAGGGCTAATATGAATACTATGCATGCCAGTCTCTTGGCTAAGAGATGAGGAAAGATTGACTGCATCACTTCTTGTTTTTATAAGAAACACTAATGTGACCTACTTTTTGTGTGTATATATTGACATGTATGTGTAAATTATAGATCCATACATACACGCGCACACACACGCACACCTGTTTTTAAATGTATGTAAATGTATGTAAATTGTAAAGTATTTCTGTCTGTAATGTATTTTTTGTTATGTGTTGGACCCCAGTAAGACTAGCTGTCACCATTGGCGGTTAATGTGGATCCTAACAAAATAATAACATATATATTTTTTAAACAGCCTTCTCTCCTCTTCCCTTTACTCTGCTTATGATCTCCAGGGGTTCTGCCATGTTCCAAGACGGAGGCGAGGAGACAAGATGACGACCAGTTTGAGCAAAATTCAAGTCCCACTTCCGAGAGTGGCTGCCTGTCGACAGGAAGAACTAGCAGCAGCACCTTCTGTCTCTTGATTTAGCCTCTTCCCTCATCCTTTAATTATTTCTCTACCCTCACTCCAGACAAAATTCTGCATCTAGTGGAGACCTCCTCCCTTTCCTTACCGCTCTCATCAACCCCTCTGATGCTAAGAATTACAGACCGGTATCCTTTTTTTTCTCTTCCATGTCTTCCATTAACATTATTGCATGGATGTTCAAACATTTAACTTAAATCAATCAATAACTGTATCTTTACATACCTGATCTACCTGTAACCTGTGTGCTTGCTTGTTTACGTCTCTGTCTCCTCCCCTATTCCGTTAAACTCTGCTCCTGTTCTCCAAGACCTATGGGTTCTGTCTAACACCCAGACGTGGATCCACCTGAGAGAGAATAGAGTAGATGTCACGGGTCAAAATTTTGATTGATGACCCTATGTGAACTCTATGTGAACCCTATGTAGTGATGACGTGTGCATGTCTTCTGGTCAGGCAAGCCTGGTTAGGTGGGGGCTATGGGGTGAGTAAGGGTCCATTTGACAGGCCGTTAATGATTGATGACCCAAGCCTGATAGACAAGCCTGGTTAGGTGGGGGCTATGGGGTGAGTAAGGGTCCCTTTGACAGGCCGTTAATGATTGATGACCCAAGCCTGATTTATGACCCTATGTAATGATTTATGACCCTATGTCATGTAGAAGGGTGCATGCCCTGGGTTGAGTAAGTGACCATGTGTCAGGTCAACCTGTTACTGTTTCTCACGGTTTGGGTTGGTTAAGGCCCCTTATAAAGCCGCTGAACAATACCTGTTTAAGAGTGCACAAGATCTTAAGAATAACCATGGAATTTGGGATCGGTACCAAAGCAGTGATGACTGTAACAACTGAAACAGGCCTTCGGGTTGCCCATAGATCAAGGGCAAAGTATCAACCAGCAATATATGATGCGCCAAAAAAACGTTTTTTAAATGTTTATAGAACCCAAATACCGCCAACAAATGCTCTGACAGATCAAGTGTTGATGTCTAATGGCCAGCAGTGGGGGTATCGGTTTGATTACCTGGCCTGTAGAGTGACCCTCTATACGGTAGATGAAGGAGAAGAATATACAGACCAGACTGTAGGCTTGGAATATGGTGTTGAAGACTGGTCGGTTTTTTCGCAAGGTTGTGTGTCCTGAACTGAGCCTTATCACCAAGGGGTATAGTGTGTTCACGGGCCACGAGACCCGTTGGGAAGGTACCCCGGACTCCTCAGGACAAATATTTCACAGGGTGAAAATACAAAGAAAGAATGGCCGACCGTGCGGCAGCGTGGAGTTCTATATCGGCACCGAGGCAATCCGAAACCACAAACTTAGGGGTGGTGGCCTGACTGGGGATACCCGACTGCGTCTGCTTATTCCTTTTAACAGTTGGGATGTACTGGAATTGAAAATGTTGCAACCGTTGGATGCTCTCTTTGTACAGAGCCAACAGCGTCAGAGCCTTGTTTCATTTAAAGAAGTGCATAATATATACGAATCGTAAAGATTACGATGCAAAAGAGCCTCAAGAAGATACAGCGTCAGAAGAAAACTAAGTAAGCGGATGCTTTAACCCCGCCCCCCCCAGATACCCAAGGGCCTTGTTTCTACAATAAAAGAAAAAAAGCAGACAGTTCTTCATTTCAGCATACACCATGGATCTCCAGACCATCTACGAGGAAGCCACTACGTCATGGGGGCCCGACACTAAAGACTCTATGCCACGAAGCCCTACACTCTACGCACCCCTGGCAAGACCCGTGACACCCCCGACATTTACCCAGCCTGAGGATGTGTTTGATGGGGTGGCCAGTACTGTTTTTGTGGATACAATCAAGGCCTCTGTAGCTACACTTTTAAACGTGGTGATTGGCGAATATATACGAGAAAAATGCATCGGCTGTGAGATCAATCATCCCAGCCAGCGTCGTCATCCTTGCCTCTACGACCCTCCTAGATACTACTTTTTCAATCATTTTGAGGAGCTGGTGAAAAGACTGTGGTCCTGCCGTTTTATACCAGCGCTGGTCATCGCCCTGGAGTCTATGGGTATTGCGCCGTCTATCCCTAGAGTTTACGGGGTAACCGAAGCCTTCCTACATGAACTGAAGGAGGCCCTCTTCATCCATGAGAAACTCAAAGAAATCCGACACACCCTGGTGGACGACAACAAATACAGGGAAGCTGTGATGGCTGATGTGATGCTTTTCTGGCTCAATAAATCCCAAGAGACCGAGTGACATTTTGTTTATTTAGAGCTATGGGTAACTACGTTGTCCCCCATATTTCTAAACACCAAAGGATAATTAGTGCTCAGATCCACAGTTCCGCTTCACCCGAACAATTCTACTTGGCCGATATTCACGAGACGTCGTTCCAAGGACTAGGTATGAATCAATTATATATTATTATTTATATATATTATTATTTTAATATTTATATATATTTTTTTATGCCGGAATATGTTAAAACAAGGCCTAATGCTGTTTTTTTGTTTGTTTTTTCAGGCTCCCCATCTACCGGACCTGCAGATGTTGTAATACAGGTTGAACAAACACAACAGCCCTTGGTTTCAGAGCTTCTTCAGAACAGCCCTCGTCAAAAAAGCCGAGGTATTTAATTAATGTATTGTTAATATATAGGCTTATATCTGAAATGTATTTGGCATTTTTAACATATTTTAGGGTTAATAACCTATTTGTGTATGTATTATTTTTATTTCAGACTCCTCACCGGCTTATGAACACAACGCACAAACATCGGAGGATGCCCAGACAAGCATCCCCGAGGAGGCTCCAAAGACACCAGAGAAACCTGATGATGTCAAAGATTTAAATGACATTTCTGAGGTAGACGATTTGATGTTCTGTGAAGCTGCCAACCTTCTTGAATCGGCCAATTCTGTGGGGGAAACAGCAGATTCTGAAATAGACCAAGAACGTTTTTTCAAAGCGTTTACCCTGGGTTTAAAATCACGAAAGGCTCTACTCCAGAGGCGCATGTGTATTCTACTCGAGCATCAATACAATCAGGATGTGTCATTCTGGCGTAGCGAGCTACCCCGTATGTTAAAAAACATTAGGGCTAAAACAAGCAAATACCGCCGTTAAAAAACACACATGTAAACACACACACACACACACACACACACATCCTTAATTAGACAGATGGCGCCCCCTATAGACCAAAGTGAGACAATTGAAACACTCTTAGCCAGGATCCCTACAGAGCTCCAAGATATAGTTAACCATATGAATGATTCGGGGGTAATTGACATAATGACAATAGATGAAAATCTATTATCCCAGATTCCCTCCGAACTCATAGACATTATTACACGTATGAATGAGTCAGGGCCTTCCGAGGAAAACATGTTAACACAGATTCCCGAAACCATCATATCTCTAATTACCCAGCTTAACGCGAGCCCTAGGTTTAATTCGGCCCCACAGACACCTCTAAGACAGCCTTTAACAACATTGTCCGAAGAGTCTGAAAGTCAATATGATGTTTTTGAACAGTTGGACAAATGTCTAGCAAATCTGGAGGGGGGCGGTCTTGAGATCAGTGTACAGAACGAGAGCGCTAGGTTTAATTCGGCACCCCAGACACCTATAAATCAGCCTTTAACACCAATGTCCGAAGAGTCTGAAACCCAATACGATGTTTTTGAACAGTTGGACAATTGCCTAGTAAATCTGGAGGGGGGAGGTCTTGATCGAAGTGTACATGTTTTGCGTCGAAATAAATTCAACAATATTGAGGTTCGCCAGTTTTTCAATTTCGCATGGGGGGGTCAGATTCGGGAATATGCTGTGTTTTACGTAATGCTTATGGACACTTTGAATGAACTGTTAGCGAGGATCAGAGATTATAGCGAACCTAGGGATCTCTTACAGTTGGAAATTTGTGGAGACAGTCTACAGAGCAAGGTATCGCTTATTTTACAGAATGGTGAAGCAGAGCTTGAACAATTTGTTAAACTGCTAGAACGCCTTGTACAGTCAAATTTAAACGTGCTAGCAGATAGGACCCTCGAACTTGTAGTACAATTAGTACGCCAACCACAAGGGGGCGGGGGTCAGAGACGAAAGCTCGAGAGTTTAATGCAGTCCGAAATCATAAGCAATAAAAGGGCCTATCTCATAAACGTTCACAATCCAGGTAATAAGCTATGTTTTGCCATAGGTTTGGCCCACTTACTCAGCCCCGGATGTACGGATCAAGCCGCGTTACATAAAGCTCTCGAGCTACAAACTGCGGTGGGTCTCGGTATACAGGATGCTGTGGCTTTCTCAGACATAGTCAAATTTGAAAACTTTCTGAACATCAAGATTGTGGTTTTGTACCACAGTAGGGCTAATGACGCTCTCCTCAAGTTCCAAAATATACCCGAACCACATCCTAAGACTATGTACTTTTATGTGCAAAATGAGCATTACTATGCCGTAACTAACATCACAGCCTTTTTAGGCGCGCCATATGTCTGTCCAGCCTGTCATACCGGCTACACAAGCATGGGGGGGCACTCGTGCCGTTACAACTGTTCAGTATGTCTGGATAAACATTGCCCTATGCAGCCGCTAAACTTGACCCCCTGTGCGGATTGTCACCGCACATGTCGTTCGGCCTACTGTTACGAAAAACACAAAACTGAAACATGGCATCCCAAGGCATGTAAATCTGTAAGCAGTTGTGACATTAACAAGAAATGTCCAAAATGTCATTGCAATTACAACCTTAAAATAGATAGCCCTAAACCTCATGTTTGTGGAATTATACACTGCCCAATCTGTAAAGGTCCTTTGAAAAGCAGAGACGCGGAAGCAGTTCAAGAAGTAACACATGAGTGTTACATTCAGCCCTTGGCTGAAGATGAACATACAGAGAAATATGTGTTTTATGATTTTGAGACAACTCAGCAATCAGGGGTTCATTTGCCTATTTTTGTGTCAACCATGACTTTCAAGGGTGAAAAATGGTCGGCCGAGGGACCCGATTGTGCCCGACTCTTTCTAAAACATTTTAGAAAAGCCCAGTACAGAAACTTCACGTTTATAGCTCACAATGCTAGGGCCTATGACTCCTATCTGCTTCTGAACCCTTTGATACAGCAAGGCGTGGCACCCAGTGTCATAGCTCAAGGGAGTAAAATATTATGCTTTGTTGACCCCGCCTTCAAACAGAGATACATTGACAGCTTAAGCTTCTTACCCATGAGATTGGCTCAAATGCCAGAGGCCTTGGGTTTTGAAAACTCTGTCAAAGGCTATTTCCCTCATTTCTTCACATCTGAGGAGAATCTACATTATATAGGATCTTATCCAGCCCCCGAAATGTACGGGTGTGATCAAATGTCTCCCAAAGAGCGTGAGAGATTCATGACATGGTACGAGACCGTAAGACATGGCACTTTTGATTTCCATAAAGAGATGGAATCATACTGTGACAATGACGTTGTTATACTTCGTGAAGGATGCCTCAGATTCAGAGAAGAGGTAATCAAAGATGCGGGCATTGACCCCTGGAGCTGTACAACTATTGCATCAGCGTGCATGAAAACCTATCGTACACACTATCTAACTCCTGAATCTATAGCTATCCCATCGCCAGACAACTACCGACGCCAATTCAAGGCCTACTCTAGTGGTTCCATTCAATGGTTGGAGTACTTGGCCCAGGATAAAGATATTTTTATCCAACATGCTTTGAATCGGGGGGAGAAGGCTTTTGGGCCTTACCATGTAGATGGATACACACAGATTGACGGGGTTGAGACAGTGTATGAGTACAACGGTTGTTTCTTCCACGGTTGTAAATTATGCTTTGTCCCCCACACCTTGTGTGTCCTAACCCAAAAGACTTTTGGGGAAATGTACCAAGAGTTTCAAGACAAACTGAATTCTTTAATGGCTACTTACGGGTTAAAAGTTGTGGTTTTGTGGGAGCACGAATGGACAGCCCTCAAAAAGGCAGATCCTAGTGTTAAGGCCTTCCTTACCCATTATGACCCTCCAGAGCCCCTGGAACCGCGACAGGCCTTGTTTGGAGGCCGGACCAATGCTTTGACATTGCGTTATGTAGCTCAACCCGACGAGACAATAGGCTATGTAGATTTTACATCCCTATATCCTCATGTAATGAGTTCCTCATTCTATCCTATAGGGCATCCTGAAATTATTCACAGCGACTTTGACGAACCCCAAAATTATTTTGGTTTAATCAAAGCGACTGTCTACCCTCCTAGGGGGCTGTTTATACCTGTGTTGCCTTACAAGGGTCCTAAAGGAAAACTTTTCTTTCCCCTTTGTCGCACATGCTGTGAAAACCACAACCAGGAAAACCCCTGTGATCACACAGATCAAGAAAGAGCCCTGACCGGTGTATGGGTCACTGTAGAATTCTCTAAGGCTTTAGAGAAGGGGTATCGTGTGGCCAAAATCTTTGAAGTGTGGAACTTTTCCAGGAAATCAGACACACTTTTTAAAGAGTACATCAAAACCTTCTTGAGATGCAAGCAGATGGCTTCAGGCTATCCTGCATCGGTCACAGATCAAGAAAGTAAAGACCAGTACATTCAAGACTACCATGACAGAGAAGGCATACTTCTTGACCCTGACAGAATAGAGGTCAACAAAACCAAAAGAAATGTGTCGAAATTGTACTTGAACTCCCTTTGGGGGAAATTAGCGCAGAGATGCAATATGCTAACAACTTCGATCATTAAAGACCCCGAAGAATTTTTGGAATTTGTTTTTTCGGACCAATACGAAATTTCACATTTTTCCTTCTTGAGTCAAGACATTGCCTTGGTGCAATGGAGGCGCCACCAAAAGTGGGTTCTACCCCCGGGTAATGTAAATGTGTTTCTTGCAGCATTTACCACAGCCTATGGCCGCCTTGAACTGTACACCCTCATGGAACAGCTTCAGAGGCGGGTTCTTTACCACGACACAGACTCTGTGGTCTATGTAAGCAAACCGGGGGATTGGACCCCCCCACTTAGCAACTATCTTGGGGGTTTAACGAGTGAACTCGAAGAGGGTGACCATATTACAGAATGGTCCTCATGTGGTCCAAAAAGCTATGCTTTTAGGACTAAAGCCAATCACGTGGTGTTGAAAGCCAAAGGCGTGACTCAAAACTATGAAAATGCACCGCGTGTAAACTTGGAATCAATCACGCGCTTGGTCGAGGGGTTCGTAAAGGACAAGAATAGTGACTTGGAGATTTTGAGCTCCTACAACAAAATAGTGAGGGATAAAAAGGGGTTCCATCTAAGAAACGCACCACTCACTAAAAGATTCAGGGTAGTCTATGACAAGAGACAGCTATTGCCTGACGGTACCACATTGCCCTTTGGCTACTGACTTATGCTACAAGCCCCAGTGTGTCTTAAAGCTTAAGATATTATGACTGCTGTCGAGGGTTTTGACCCCCGGCTACAATTGCCTTTTTCAGCATTAATTGCCGGCCCTTCAAACAGTGGCAAAACTTTTTTTGTAAAAAGTATTTTAGAGAATTCTGAACATGTGTTATCTCAAAAGCCTGACAATATTGTATGGTGTTATTCATGTTACCAACCTCTGTATGATGAATTATTGAAGACAATAAAAATCAAGTTTGTTGAAGGAATACCCGATTCTCTGTCTGATGATGAACTTCTCCCCCCACATGTAAATAATCTGCTGGTTTTGGACGATATGCTATTTGCTGGTAGCGAACACCCTGAAATTGCACGAGCTTTTACCCAATATACTCATCATAGAAACCTGTCCGTGCTTTACTTGGTCCAGAATGTGTTTCACCAAGGTAAAAATAGTCGGACCATTAGCTTGAATGCCAACTACATGGTATTGTTTAAAAATCCTAGAGATAAACTGCAAATTAGCACTCTAGCTCAGCAGATGTACCCTGGACGGAAATCATACTTTATGGAGAGCTATGAGGACGCTACCAAAGAGCCATTTTCTTATTTAATCGTGGATTCAAAAGCAAATACTCCAGAACACCTTAGGCTACGTACAGGGCTGTTTCCGGGGGAGAGGCCTGCTGCATACCTTCCTAAAAAGTAAACGCTATGTCTCTGCGTTTAAAAAGAAACCTCCCCCTCTTGAGAAGGCTAGTAGGTTCTACAGCTAAAGAACGGAAGGCCATCTTGGGTCGCTGTTCTTCAGATCTCATATTAGCCCTATGTGAGATTGCTTTGAATCTTCTCAAAGGACGCATTCCACTCACCCTGAACCAATTGAAAAAATTAAGGAGACAAAAGACAGCGATCAAACTCTTTGCCAATAAAAGGGCCAGTCTTCAAAAGAAAAGACATAGTATACAACAGTCTGGGGGTTTTCTTCTACCTTTACTCAGTATAGCCGTGCCCTTCATCACCAGCCTTATTGCGGCCAGACGTGGTGGTTGAACACGTGGGTGTGATGGCCACTAAAATGTACTTGGTGCCTCAACAAGAGTTGGATAGACTTAAAAAACAAATGCAGGGTCCTGAAGATATCAGACAAACAGCGGAAAATGATTTGGATACGGCCATGAAGGATGTTTTGAACCGAAAAGGATTGAACCCCTATGATAAGATTCAAAAATACACAAACCTAATGCAAAGGTATTTGACTCGGGTAAAGCAAGGGGAGAGAGAGACTAACCATTTAACCCTTTCCCTACCGGACCCTTTAACAGATGTCGAACCTAACGATAGCCATGCCCCTGTAAGGCCTGTACCGTCGATCTTACCTAGTGGCGATAATATGTCGGGTGAAGCTCAAATGCCATTTGAAGATAAAGTTATGCATGACCTACTGACACATGTGCCTTTACGTAACAGGAAGAATGTTAAATACATTATGAACAAGATAAAAGACTCAAAGGGGATAGCTGCTTGGAACGACTCTGGAGAGTTTATCCTTCAGGGCTCTGTGGTTAGGGGGTCCCATATGCAGGACTTGCTTAAAAGTACCACGGCTGCCCACAAGGTTGCTGATGACCGAAGGCCTCCCGGCTGGCGTCAGTTTCTTAAGGCCCTGGCAATCCTCAACATCCCCCTCTCCGGTGTACCCAACCATAAGCTTCGTCAACAGATTCAAGCTTTAAAACAAAAGCCTTCAACGAGATACAGCACCCCTAAAGTTGCCCCAACGACACCGGCCCCATATGAAAGCGATGATGCTAACTCATTTACTCCCATGAACGTCTCAGGACCTTTTCCTAAACCCGATCTCTCGGCGTGGTTAGACTTTTGAAAATGACTTTTGAATGACTATGATTAAATTCAATAAATTTTTTATTTGAAAAATAAGCAAGTTAACATTTGTGGCATTCTTGAAACATATGACGTGAGCATACGCCTTGATTACGCGTTCTTAAAGGACACACATTTGAACACTTTTGATATTTTCTAACAAAACAAGATACAAGGTTATCATTACTTCTTAAATCATCCTTATAAAGAGACATAACATCTTCAAAAGAAACTCCCCGGGCTCTTTGGCACAGGTAAAATACACAGTGGTGACCGCATGTAGTGGAAAGGTTATCTTGCACTTGTTTGATGTTGTAGTAGATCTTTGTACCGTTTAGGGTCAAAAAATCTTTAATAGATTTAGGGAAATGTGAAAAACCGGGGGGAAAGCCATAGGAATCAAAAAAAGTTGAGATTTTTCGTCCACCTTCCTGTTCTAATGTCATAGCTAGCCAATGTTCACCAGGCATGTGTTTAGGATGGGTATTGACAATAAACATTGCAGGCCTCTCAGACCATATCTCCATAGGTAATTCATCACAAGCCAACACTCCACAAAATTGTTTTCCAATCAAGCGGCTCATGAGCCCGTCCAACTCTTGGGTATTCATGTCTTTGTTCAAAGGTCCTTAATAATAATCCACTAAGACCTGTCTTCGGGCATTCACTTCCAAGATTGAATCAGAGCATGCGTAAACAATCATGCTAACTGTACAGGTTAAAGGTGTACGGAAACGCATTTCCAGCCTGAGGTTACCTTGGGACACCACAGACAGATTTCCTGAGGTGTCATCATCAGGTGATAAATTGAAAGCATACAATGTGTAACCCTCTGCAAAATCATTTCTGTCAATAGGTAAAGAGAGATCTTTTAGATGTCGCCCTGTAGCCAGGAATAGATTGTAAAATTCTCGCACAGATATGTTGTTATTAAATTGTGGTTGGAAAGCCTTCGCCGGAACCTGACGTCCGTCCTGACAGAGCGCTACATACTCTGCATTGAAGTGCTGAAAATTAAAGGGGTTTTTATCTAAACTGCCCGTATTAGAGGCGTGATCAACCAGACCTATAACCACATATCTAGGTAAAGGGCCTAGAAATAGGTTTTCTTGACTGCAGATTCTACTGCCCACAGGTATGCTAAAGGTTTTCATGGTAATTCTTTGGAGAGGGTAAAGGGCATTTCCTTTCATCAAAGCATGTGAGTGACCCAGGCGCACGGCCGGAGATACAGATACTTTTTTAATAAAAAGGGTTGCCCCCAACACTTTCAAACTAAAATCCCCGTCTTGGGGAGACATCAGGCAAAAATCATCCTTGGCCCTGGTTAATTTTAATCTTAAATCAACCGAATTTAAGAGTAACCGTTCTTGAAAGAAAATGTCAGAGTGTATAGGGCCTAGCAAATGAAACTCTCGAGATTCGGCGCAGTAGCGAGCTCGTGCCGCTAGTCCTTTGTTTGCACCGGTGGAAGGGTCTGTCGATTCCATAGAGGCTCCTGCAGTATCCTTGCTAAACAGCCCGGCGCTAAATTGGGTTTTGAGAGTGTCTTCGGAGTAGTTTAGTAAACACTCCATGATGGCTCTATAAGGGTATGTAGCGCTGCTTTGACTGATTAGGCGTTCACCCAAAGTCACATCAACTTGGGAGAAAATGGTGGCCAAGGGGTAATTAATGAGACTCACTTTGGCATCGTCTGCAATATTAGACCCATCTCTTTTGGTCACTTTTAGACGTAAATGCACCAAGGTGTTGTTGAGGTCCAGATAGTTGTCACCATGGCCTGGTATGAAAAATTCGATAGGCCCGTTATCGGTAATAGCAGAGAGAGGGGCTATCTCCACATAACTGGATCTATCTATTGAATGCTGCGTTAACGGTGCCGTGAAAAGATCAAGTTCTGTCTTTATAGCTTCAGAGGACATTCGATGTAAAAGAGCCATGTCACTTATTCTTTTAGAAAATACTTCCTAGTATTCTTTTAGCCTGTTTTGGTACAGACCTCCTCACTTTACCCCGTCTTTGACTTACTGAGGTTCTTTTAACAGTTAACCGCCGCTTTTTAGGTGCAGGTCTACGCCTTAAACCAGGAGGTCTCTTTTTTGGCCTTCGTGACAATATCATAAGCCCCGAGCCTTCTTGATGCTCCACCTCTGGTGACGCCCTTCGGGTCATAGCATTGGCTACAACCTCACTTACTATATTTTTAGCCGCTGATTTTAAATGTGGTTTGGCTATGCTGAAGCCTCTCTTCATAAACGGTAAAACCATCCTGAAGAGGTTACGGAATATACCTCCTATCCCCGAACCATACATTGTCGGCGCTCCATGATATCCTGGTAGTCCATTACCCACTTGATCCACATAGTATGAAACATAACGGTTAGGGTCGAGCTGATGGAGCTCCATAACCCTTTTATTTGTATTATGTTTATAAATATAATACAGCTATTATATATGTAGAGAGGTTTTGGTGGGTCTAAAGTGGAGTTTTACAATCGTTTTACCATAAGTAAATTCAATGTTTTCGTTCTGATCCGTTTTAAGCTCAACCAGAATGTTTTCAATATAGTTCTTGCTGACATGTACGTAGTGCGGCTTGTCATAATTGACAGTGACGATGTCCCCATCCTTGCCGTCTATATGAACTGTTCGCAGGAGGGGGACACAGCTGTCTCCGACCCTTTGATAGGTTATGATGTCGGTATAGACAAATATGTTGTAAAAGCCTGCATGTATATCCGCAGGGAATGGGAATAATTTATCGTTCACATACGTCCATTTATTGGGACCCATCCCCAACATGTAGGATAAATTACCGCTGGTCTTTATACCTCCGTTAGCAGGCCCTGAGATTTGTATCCTTTTATGGATTGGATTGTAGAATAGGAATATTTCCATCTTGTTCAGGGTTAGGTGTTCATTCAACTCTGAGACGATCCTGTCGACGGTTCTATAGAAACCTTTTTTAAGCTTAATAAGTTTCGCAGGTTCCGAGAACCTTTTGCAATAAAAATCACGGTCCTTAGCTTTGATATTATACCAACTATGGGGGTATGTAATCTCGCTGAGACCTACTTCCCAAGCCTCTGATAACTCTATAGGCTTTGGAAAATTGGTTGTATACTTCGAACTCTGATTATTACGATATATCTGTGCCGACGCATTACTGGGGAGAGTCAGGTAGAAGCCGCTGTGTTCCATGATGCCCAACTGTGTACACGCGAATGATGCGCTAGTTATCATGACTAGGGGTTTAAATTAACCCCCGTTGCCTCCACCACATCCTGCTCCAATACCCAACTGTTGAACTTTTGAGGCCAGTTTTTCCAGCGGACCAGCAACCATTTTTTACCCTTTTCTCTCTTCTGATCTAGAATCTCCTCCACGTGAAAGACTTTGTCTTTACCCAACTGGACCTTCTGTAATTCCTTCTCATAAAAAGATCCCTCTATAAGATCCCCGTCATAATCTTTTAATTTGTAGACCGGCGGAATGCGTGGCAGACATTCGGTAACGGTAAACAACTCCGAGCTAAAGCCTTGTTCGTATTTTTTGTCGAAAACACCCCTCAACTTTGATATACGCACCAAGTCACCCACTAGGAATTTAAAAGTCATTTTTTTCTTACGGCGAAGTGGGAACAAACCATACATATTTTTAAAGACTTGAAAAGAGTTTTCCGAAGAGACCTCCGAGGGCTTCATACGTATAGTCTTATGGTAGCTGTGGTTGTAACCGTTTACTAAATCCTGAACTATGTCTGTATATCGGTTGGTGTTGTGAGCTGTAAAATAGCGCCACATCCGCTCTTTCAAAGTCCTATTAAAGCGTTCCACAACCGAAGCTTTCAAATCAGAGCCTGTAGCAAAATGTACTATATTATACTTATTCATTAGCTTCTGAAATGTTTGATTAAAAAATTCTTTTCCGCCATCCGTCTGCACTTTCTTGGGGGCGCCTCCTGCCTTCAAGATCGATTCAAAGGCCCTGGTCACCTCTGCCCCGCTCTTATTTTTTAACACCCTTACATAGGCTAATTTAGAGAAAATATCTATAACCGTTAGCATGTAGCGATTTCCATCATTTTTATCGGCAAGGGACTGCATGTCACATAGATCCGCCTGAAATTGGGATAATGGATGCGTAGAAAAAACTCTATTTCTTGGAAAATGTTTTCTTACAGGTTTATGTAGAGTGTAGGCATCTTGCTCTGATAACCATTCATTCACTTTAGCATCGCTTAACAGACTCCCTGTTTCTTCGACTATAGCTCTCTGTAAACGCTCTTTACCCCCATAAGACCCGGGGTTAGAGGGATTATAATATATGTTTTTCAACAGCTGCTCAGCCATCCTTCTTGCCTCTCTGAGGTACAATAACTGTAATGAGCCACTTTCATATAACGACAACATTTCAGTTTGTGAATTTTTATTTTAAGAATGCAACAATTATTACGTATACAGACAATTCAGGATTTGTTGCAAGATACAAGTCCCCGTTTTCTCAACAATCACAGCATGCAACACCCTGTATATATTGTTTAGATTTACAGGTTTGTTTCGCTGAATTTTTAAAACACACACGTCTGATATATAAGTATATAAACAACAAATATGATACACATTCACATTAAAGGGTGGTTCAAACAAATAATGTAAAATCTTAGCCAAAGTTATTTCTAGTTCTTCAGAATCCTCAACAAGCCTTGATACCATATGTGACCATTGTAAACTCTCGCCCGTATGTCGGACATGTTTCATGATTTGCTCCATTTTTAACACACGCTCTACAATAACCCCTGTATTGTGGGTTGTGTAGAACTTTACATTGTTCACTTTATTTTCAATAATCTGATGCATAACATTTGTAAGGTCTCTCAAAAGAAAAAATGTATTTATTCGCTCAAACATCGTAGACACATAGTTACCCATAGCTCTAAATAAACAAAATGTCACTCGGTCTCTTGGGATTTATTGAGCCAGAAAAGCATCACATCAGCCATCACAGCTTCCCTGTATTTGTTGTCGTCCACCAGGGTGTGTCGGATTTCTTTGAGTTTCTCATGGATGAAGAGGGCCTCCTTCAGTTCATGTAGGAAGGCTTCGGTTACCCCGTAAACTCTAGGGATAGACGGCGCAATACCCATAGACTCCAGGGCGATGACCAGCGCTGGTATAAAACGGCAGGACCACAGTCTTTTCACCAGCTCCTCAAAATGATTGAAAAAGTAGTATCTAGGAGGGTCGTAGAGGCAAGGATGACGACGCTGGCTGGGATGATTGATCTCACAGCCGATGCATTTTTCTCGTATATATTCGCCAATCACCACGTTTAAAAGTGTAGCTACAGAGGCCTTGATTGTATCCACAAAAACAGTACTGGCCACCCCATCAAACACATCCTCAGGCTGGGTAAATGTCGGGGGTGTCACGGGTCTTGCCAGGGGTGCGTAGAGTGTAGGGCTTCGTGGCATAGAGTCTTTAGTGTCGGGCCCCCATGACGTAGTGGCTTCCTCGTAGATGGTCTGGAGATCCATGGTGTATGCTGAAATGAAGAACTGTCTGCTTTTTTTCTTTTTATTGTAGAACAAGGCCCTTGGGTATCTGGGGGGGCGGGGTTAAAGCATCCGCTTACTTAGTTTTCTTCTGACGCTGTATCTTCTTGAGGCTCTTTTGCATCGTAATCTTTACGATTCGTATATATTATGCACTTCTTTAAATGAACAAGGCTCTGACGCTGTTGGCTCTGTACAAAGAGAGCATCCAACGGTTGCAACATTTTCAATTCCAGTACATCCCAACTGTTAAAAGGAATAAGCAGACGCAGTCGGGTATCCCCAGTCAGGCCACCACCCCTAAGTTTGTGGTTTCGGATTGCCTCGGTGCCGATATAGAACTCCACGCTGCCGCACGGTCGGCCATTCTTTCTTTGTATTTTCACCCTGTGAAATATTTGTCCTGAGGAGTCCGGGGTACCTTCCCAACGGGTCTCGTGGCCCGTGAACACACTATACCCCTTGGTGATAAGGCTCAGTTCAGGACACACAACCTTGCGAAAAACCGACCAGTCTTCAACACCATATTCCAAGCCTACAGTCTGGTCTGTATATTCTTCTCCTTCATCTACCGTATAGAGGGTCACTCTACAGGCCAGGTAATCAAACCGATACCCCCACTGCTGGCCATTAGACATCAACACTTGATCTGTCAGAGCATTTGCTGGCGGTATTTGGGTTCTATACACATTTAAAAAACGTTTTTTTGGCGCATCATATATTGCTGGTTGATACTTTGCCCTTGCTCTATGGGCAACCCGAAGGCCTGTTTCAGTTGTTACAGTCATCACTGCTTTGGTACCGATCCCAAATTCCATGGTTATTCTTAAGATCTTGTGCACTCTTAAACAGGTATTGTTCAGCGGCTTTATAAGGGGCCTTAACCAACCCAAACCGTGAGAAACAGTAACAGGTTGACCTGACACATGGTCACTTACTCAACCCAGGGCATGCACCCTTCTACATGACATAGGGTCATAAATCATTACATAGGGTCATAAATCAGGCTTGGGTCATCAATCATTAACGGCCTGTCAAAGGGACCCTTACTCACCCCATAGCCCCCACCTAACCAGGCTTGTCTATCAGGCTTGGGTCATCAATCATTAACGGCCTGTCAAATGGACCCTTACTCACCCCATAGCCCCCACCTAACCAGGCTTGCCTGACCAGAAGACATGCACACGTCATCACTACATAGGGTTCACATAGAGTTCACATAGGGTCATCAATCAAAATTTTGACCCGTGACATCTACTCTATTCTCTCTCACCTGATGTCCTAACCACCCTCCAACTTTTCATTGAATCTACAGCTGTCATGTTGTCATTATCTGCTTCGAACATTTTGCTTGCCGTACTGAGCATATATTATGTGAGATACACCATAAACACTAGAACTGCAAAACACTCTGAACAAAGAGAGCAGCAGTGCCTGGACTTCGCAGTGTCCCTCTTCGAGTCTCCGTTCTCAGACTGGCTGCCTGTTGAGAACAAGTGACAGACAGTATACAGTATATTCAACCACAAAGGTGTACTAATGAGCTATGCGAGATAGAAAATAAATCATCATAACAGAGGACTACTGAAATAATATCATATCAGTGTATACAAGACAATGGGAGAAAAGCTGAAAGTAAAAACATGCCAACCAGACAAGCCAGTGTATGAATCAAATGGATTTCCATATGAATGAAGTGGGAATTAGCGGACTTTGTGATCTGTAAGGTAAGGGACATCAATGTGTTCATGTTTTCATCTTATTGGCTAAAATAAACTATTTTAAGCGGCAAGTTTGTCGGTGAAATCAGCTTTGTTCACAGCGGTGATGAAAAGAATGTCATTTTGGCTGTAAGGATCTTCAAAAGTTGATGCATTAGCTCACCACACCGTTGATATAGCAACGGACGCTAATAGCGTATTGAGTCCCATTGTGATGCAGGGGCAGTAGCGGTGCGAGGGCAAAATCCCTGGGGAAGCCAAGCCAGGAAAAAAATCCATATTGCAACCTATGTGTTGTGATAATTGCATTGTTTGCTCTATAACCTGTTAGTTCATATGTCTTGCCACCATGATATATAGGCCTAAAGCCAAAACAACAAGAAGACACAGTGGAAGAATAAATTCAACCACACCTTTGTTTCATCACAAAACCGGAGAGCAACATCTGTCCTGTGGAGTCCACAAAGCATATTGCATGTAACAAACAGTTTATATGACCTACAGCACGGTCAAGCAAGTTAATGCTATCAACATTTTCAGATTACTTAACAACTATTGATTTAGAACCACGGAGAGTTACCGCAAGTCGCAAAGAAAACAGGAGCTCCACTATTTCCAGCACATTTTCAACTTCAACATTTCAAAATCATCAAATCACCTATGCTTAGTCTAATATAGTGACAACTAAAAGATTCCAAAAACAATTTAGTCCAATCAAAGTAAAATAAATATTATGTGGCTGGCCATGGTACATGGTGTGTGTGTGTGTGTGTGTGTGTGTTTGTGCGTGTGTGTGTGTGTGTGTGTGTGTAAATAGAAAAAACATGTTCACTCACCCTACTTGTAGAGAAACGCCAATGCCATCCTCTGTCCTACACACTTTTAGTTTTTGTTGTCCTAGGCTAACTTGCTAAAATGCTTGCTTGCTAGCCTAACTTCCTTTCATGGGCAACAATTACCCTGCTAGTTAACATGCATTCAGGCCATTGGTGTGAAACTTTTTTTTGTCACTTATGCCTGCAGCCGGCCCTGGGCGGTGGTACTGTATGACAAATGCTATATCTGAATATGCTGTTGAGTAAGTAAGAAAACACCACCCCAGTATGATTAAAGATGTGTAAAGATGTAAGAAACAATGGGGATGAAAACTATTCCCTTGATTTGAACACTGAATAAAACTGACTGAGCCTTTCTTCTTCAGAGAGGCAGACATTTTGATATGTGCTTTCCGACTTGGCTTACCCACTTTTATCATCACATTTGTCTGGAGTTCATAGGAAATCACTTAACTTCATGCACAGAATTGTATATGTTGGAAAAATACTCTAAGAATACATCAGAATTGTGATGGATCGCAACGGCTGCCCCGCTGAGATCTTTCTGAATTCACAGAGGTCAAAGTCTGACTGCAATCGCGGCATAGAGGAAAGATGGTCACCTAGATTTTCAGGGAACGGGTACATGGAAGAGAGGAGAGTTTTCTCAGTGCTGAGGGCACATGGAACAGGAAGTTCTCTCTGTGTCTCCAGTTGCTGTCATTTCCTTGTGAATCTGCTGCGACTGAGGTAAATGAGAGCCGCGCAGGTAGAGATGACGGCTTGATACCAGCACTTCACAGGCCGGGGGAGACATCTGGCCCATAATGGAGGGAGATTGAGCCGATATGATGGGTACGGATTGGAAAATGAACGGTTGGTGAGCAGATACATTTCCCTCCCTGTCTCCTTTCCCCGATCTTTAACTATTAGATATCTGCCCCTCTTTCACCATAATTCCAGGTCTCTCTCATGCCTCTCTTTTTCTCACTTGCTCTCTGAGCAGCTCTACCACTTTTTCATGATCTTTCTCTCACTCTCTCACACTGTCTCCCTCTTTCTCTGGTCGTCATGTAGGCTTATCCAGGTTTAGCAGAGAAAAAAGGGGGAGGGGAGAGAGAACATTTAAGATAAAGGGATACAATAGTGGGGGCAAGACAAGCTAAAGGAGGGGTGAAGTGGAGGAAGTGAGATGTGGAGAGAGGGAGAAAGATTTTTTTTAAAGTGTACAAAGACAGAATATGAGGAACCAACTCATTATACTGTTGCTGTTGTTATCAGTGAAGTTCATTATGATCGAGTGCAGTTCCAGCTTAATGTCATAATTTTTGTAGCCAAAATTGACATTTAAAATCAACTTTGAATGTCAGATTCTGACGATTTTAGCTTGAACAAAAAAGTCACATATTGACTCTTTTCCTCAAGCTAATGTTTTTCAGTGATACAGGATTTGCAGTGATTTTCATTGTGTTTCAAAGTGTAGGAGTGTGATTCATTGTGTTTCAAAGTGTAGGAGTGTGATTCATTGTGTTTCAAAGTGCTTCGGTGTGTTTCAGAGAGTAGCATTGGGTTTCAGTATTTTGTAATGGTTCACTGTTTTGCAGTGTGTTTCAGAGTGTAATAGTGTGCTAAAGTGTGTTTCAGTGTTTTGCAGTGGGGTTTCAGTATGTTTTATTTGGCTGCAGTGCGTTTCAGTGCTTTGTGGTGTGTTTGTGTGTGTTTTATTGTGCTTCAGTGAGTTGCTAGAGGAGAATAACCCTGGCTCAGTCCCATCAGGGGAACATTAATGGAAAAACAGTCGGACCTGAAATGTCGCCGCGGCTCCTGTCGAAGCCATGCAAGCTCCTCAAGACTTTACGGCTTAGCTGACCAGACAGACAGACCATCACAGATAATGTTGCGCGACGAGGGGAGAAAAACGGATGGAGAGGAGGTGGATATGTTTGTGGGCGAGTTGGGAGGTGGGGATATCGAGGAAAGAGATAAGGCATGAAATGCCAGATTTGTACAGACCTGTCCAGTCTTCTGACCTCCGTTGGTAGCGTGGCCATCCCGGACATCACAGAGCCATTCAGTTGCATTTCTACCTCTGAGTCATATTCTCGCAGACAGAAAGGATATGTTCATTGGTGTTTCACTGACAATCACCGGGTCATTAAAGCATTGTACAACTATTGGTGTATGCCCGAGGCAAGGGGGTTACTTGTATATTTCAGAGGCTTTTGAATTACCTTCTGATTACTCAGAATACCGACGAGGGAATTTTAGCGTTCTATGATGGTTCTCATGTTCATAGAGCAAGCAGTAAATCAAGGTTGTTATACTATCTATTATGTTTTTTTTTTTTTTTTTTAAAGAGCTGAATCAACTTTCATCTGCTCACGTCTATTACCTTAAAAGGTGGGAACATTTCAAATCAAAGTAGTTATTTCAACAACAAAAAAGTTGTATCCTTCACTGTGCGATCAAAGCCTCACTGCCTACATTTGAGACGACAGATGCCTGTCTTGAAATCCTCACTGTCTGCTTAAACTAGCTTGTAAACCCTGAACTGAAAAACACTCCCAACCCCTGGATGATGTTATTTTGTGATTGTGGGTCAAAAAAAAAATGCAGCCCTTGCTTGGATCTGCAGTGCAACATGGTCAGAATGGCCTCACTCAAAGTCCTAGTCTGTCAACCCCTTTCCCCACTATCATTATTCTTTACATACATTTTTCTTCCCCCCACTCATCCACTTCTTATGCACCTCTCATTCTTTCTCTCTTTCCAACACCATCTGTCCCTTCTCTCTCTTCATTATCACAACATTTCTGCCTCTTCGTGTCTTTTCAATCCCTCGATTTCACACGTTCACACACATACTGTCTCTATTTTTGACCTTGTCTGGTAATTGCATTAACTACAGAAAATGGGGGCCAGTTTCTATGGAGAGAATAACTCTGTCATGTTGTGAATAATATATCTTTGCACAGCAATTTTGCGCTCCGGTGAGCCTCAAAGTCTAAGCCAGCAAATAAATAAATAAGACAGAAATCCTCTGCTGCCAGAACAGAAGGTCAGTTTTGTTAACAGTCAGACCATGGCTGGTACCTACTAGTGATATATTTGCTATGTTAATGTAGCAGCAGCCGTTTTGTATTCAATTTTACTTTTAAGGCAGTACAAACGTCTAGAATCCACTTGAGTTTGTGAGATGATGTTGCATCAAAACTTTTAGTCCTATTTTTTCGTCCAATGTTCCAAATCATTCAACATGGCTGAAAGTTTTTGGAATGACGTTTTGGAATAGTTTTAGAAGAAAAATTATGTTGTGATCTTCAGAGGGATTTTCAGTGAAACAGTTTCCCTTTGTCTCCAGAGAAGTGGTCTGTCTGTTCATCCCAGTGTTGTTGTCACAGTCGCCACAGCAATGAGAAATCTAGCCCATAATAAGAACCCATTAACCTCTCCTCAAATTGGCCTATCTAAATTTCCTCAAGCCTGAAATTGTAGTAATTAGAAGCAAAAACTTAATGATGGCAGTGCATAATTAATTTCTTCTTGCATGTTAATTCTGCTGCGGACAGAGGGGACAAAGGAGAAAGTGTTTTTAATCGATTCTTCTGAGAAAACCTCCACTGAACAGATCAAACTATCGCAGTGTTTCTGTCAGAAGACAAACAGTCTTGTCTCTAAGAGAGATATATTTGAATATTGGTTTCAAAACATTTCAGAC
The DNA here is from genome assembly GCF_002021735.2 of Oncorhynchus kisutch. NCBI lineage: Eukaryota > Metazoa > Chordata > Actinopteri > Salmoniformes > Salmonidae > Oncorhynchus > Oncorhynchus kisutch. The sequence continues at coordinate 48,250,655 of NC_034190.2, read as the reverse complement.
AAATATGTTCCAGCATGTTTCAGTTTTTAGAGTAATTTACATGCTCATTGTAAACGGAGTCTTTGAAAACAAGCCACTCTTGCTCAAGCACTCCTCCTTGTCCACCCCTCTTTGCCTTTTATCCACTCACTCCAGTCCACCTCAGCCTGACTCGTCAACAGAAGTGGTGTCTCTCAGCATGTGGCATGGTACCACCCCTCACCTTCCTCTCCATTTCCATATTTCCCATCTCCCCTATAAAGCACTTCATCTGTGCCACTGAGCAAATCCCTGTCTCCTGCCTTCTCAATGTAAATATTAATTTCATGCTTTTCAATTTCAATATCCACTTATTTTTCTCCAGGTTGCGCTGTGTTATTTCAATGGGATGAGTTTCCTGCTGTTTAAAGGCAAGGGAAATCATTAAGAGTGGGAAACCCACACACAGATGCTAATTTTCCGAAATAAACAATCGCTTTGGAAAACAAGAGGGGATTAACAAAATTAAACCCTAAAATAACATAATTTTGCCAAGCCTTTTTTGGATTACATGGCAGGACGGTGAAGTCTCTTCTGTAAATACGGTGATATCTTGAGGGTATTTACCTCATCAAAACTTGTATATACCATATCAGTGGCATGCTAGTGTGTACAGTGCATTCAGAAAGTATTCAGACCCCTTGATTTTTCTACATTTAGTTACATTACAGCCTTATTATAAAATGTATTAAATAATGTTTTATTTAACACAATACCCCATAATGACAAACCAAAAACAGGTTTTAGACATTTTTGAAAATATGATAATAAAACAAACTAAATATGACCCTTTACTCAGTACTTTGTTACGTTACAGCCTTATTCTAAAATGTATTAAATCGTTTTTTCCCCTTATCAATCTACACACAATACCCCATAATGACAAAGAAAAAACAGGCTTTAAGACATTTTTGCAACTGTGTAAAAATATAAAACCAAAATGTGACCCTTTACTTACAGCCTTGAGTCTTCTTGGATATGACGGTACAAGCTTGTCAAACCTGTATTTGGGGAGTTTCTCCCATTCTTCTCCGCAGATCCTCTCAAGCTCTGTCAGTTTGGATGTGAACGTCACTGCACAGTTATTTTTGGGTCTCTCCAGAGATGTTTGGAGAGGGGTTCAAGTCCGGGCTCTGGCTGGACCACTCAAGGACATTCAGAGACTTGTCCCGAAGCCACTCCTGCGTTGTCTTGGCAGTGTGCTTAGGGTCGTTGTTCTGTTGGAAGGTGAATCTTCACCCTAGTCTGAGATCTTGAGCACTCTGGAACAGGTTTTCATCAAGGATCTCTCTGTACTTCGCTCTATTTTTCTTTCCCTCGATCCTGACAGTTCCTGCAGCTCACCGTAGGGATGGTGCCAGGTTTCCTCCAGATGGGACGCTTGGCATTCAGGCCAAAGAGTTCAACCTTGGTTTCATCAGACCAGAGAATCTTGTTTCTCATGGTCTGAGAGTCCTTGAGGTGCCTTTTGGTAAACTTCAAGTGGGCTGTCATGTGTCTTTTACTGAGGAGTCGCTTCCGTCTGGCCACTCTACCATAAAGGCCTGATTGGTGATGTGCTGCAGAGATAGTTGTCCGTCTGGAAAGTTTTCCCATCTAGGAACTCTGAAGCTCTGTCAGAGTGACCAACGGAATCTTATTCACCTCTCCCCCGATTTCTTAGTTTGGCCAGGAAGCCAGCTCTAGGAAGAGTCTTGGTGGATCCAAACTTCTTCCATTTAAGAATGATGGAGGCCACTGTGTTCTTGGGGACCTTCAATGCTGCAGAAATGTTTTGGTACCCTTCCCCAGATCTGTGCCTCAACACAATCCTGTCTGGGAGCTCTACAGACAGTTCCTTTGACCTCATGGCTTGGGTTTTGCTCTGACATGCACTGTCAGCTTTCGGACCTTATATAGACAGGTGTGTATCTTCACAAATCATGTCCAATCAATTGAATTTACCACAGGTGGACTCCAATCAAGTTGTATAAAAATCCCTAGGGATCAATGGAAACACGATGCACCTGAGCTCAGTTTCGATTCTCATAGCAAAGGGTCTGAATACTTAGGTAAATATTTTATTTTTAATAAATATGCAAAAATTCCTGAACCTGTTTTCGCTAGATCCTTACGGGATATTGTGTGTCGTGTTTTTTAATTGAATTCATTTTAAAATAAGGCTGTTACGTAACAAAATGTGGAAAAAGGGAAGGGAGCTGAATGCTTTCAGAATGCACTGTATGTGCTTAGTGTGTGCGACCACAGCTAGAGAAAATAGGATACCATTACCTAAAGAGTGAGAGGAACTTGAGACACAGATTCGCTTTGACTTTGCTCTGCACCAATGCTTTCTTGAGTACCACACTCATAATACCCATAAAACCTAGCGGTAAAACCTGGAAATGGTTCCAATAGTTTTTCGTCAAAGATCTGTGCTTAGCTAGGTGCTTTTTGAAAATGTGCTAGGTAACTACCAACTGTAGTTACCTGTACCTTCCATACCTTCCATGCAAAGAAATCCAACAGAGGCTAGTATAATGACTGTTTTGACCTTTTTAACGATATGGCAGCACCAGGGTAATGATAGTTGGTGGCTAGCTGTCACCACTTAGAAAAGTCTGACTACACAAACGCTGAGCTAATATTAATTAGCTAGCTAGCTAAATATTGCCTGGTTGGATAACTAGTTAGGAACATTGTTTGGCTAGTTAGCTACATTAGCTAAAGTTGGCTCGCTAGCTCACAAAGGACTTTGGGCTCAATGTTTTCCCCATACAAAACACAGAAACGGTATTGTTCCACGAGTACATCTGTTGTACTTGACTAATCAAATGACATGTGAAGTCAGTTAGACATGTCAGCAGGGATGGAAATTAAGCTAGCCAAGGCTAGTACTTTTCAGACTGGACTAGTAGACAATGTGCAAAATTTGCCTGACGCAGCAGTGAAATGTTGCCTTTACAAACATCGCACGCCACAGATTTAGGACCTGAATGTAGAAATCGTGGTCTGCTGGCCAGTGCCCCAAATCCTTATGTTAGATCCCTGCATGTTTGTCCCTTTCAGATGATCCCTCTATCACTGTTGGTTCTCTTCAGTGATATCACGGCTGAGGGTTTTAACTTTCCTCTTGAGAATTAGAATCAGAAGTAAAGTCCTATAGCTCATCACAATACTTCACCTCTTCAGGCAAATATTATCCTAGAATGTCCTGATCATCTAGTTGAGAATTCCAGATAATTCCTCCATCCCAGCAGAAATGTCCCAATCACATAGTATGATTTTAGATGTTCAGATAGACCAAGGCCCAGTCTATTTTACCGTTACTATAGTCATGTGTGTGGGTTATGGTATTTTAAAATAGATGTTACCATTGTTGTAATCAACTTATCTAGCTAGCAAAAGTTTTTTTTAAAGTATTGTCGTTCAGATGGGCGGACCAGAAACCCATTGATAACACTTGGGTCTACAGCTGACATTTTCTGTTGGTAAAGAGAAATGGCCCTGTATTTACCAGATAAGGTAGCTCATCCACCATGGCAGAAGAGGCAGATCCAGACTGTTGATTGGGAAACAAGAATGAACATTGAGGCATGAGGATTGTGTGTTTAGGGACCGCTTGTCACATTGTTCAAGGTGTGTTTGTGTTATGATATACAATGTGTTTCCTGGACGGACAGGTCAGTAACTCACCAAATATGATACAATATTGTGTAAAACATTGTTTTCTTTCCCCCATGTTTTAGACATGAGGAGTGACATGTGGAACATCTGGCTCACCACACTAGAAGCAGTGCATGGTCAACACCACCCTCAGCAAGGAGATCTGCTGGAAGTGATGAACTCTTTCTCTCACTCTGGGGGTAAGAAATCATTTAAACATCACAGATACAGTTGAACCTTGTGAAGATGCTGGAGGAAACGGGTACAAAAGTACCTATATCCACAGTAAAACAAGTCCTATATCGACATAACCTGAAAGGCAGCTCAGCACTGCTCCCAAACCACTATAAAAAAGCCAGACTATGGTTTGTAACTGCACATGGGGACAAAGATTGTACTTTTTGGCGAAATGTCCTCTGGTCTGATGAAACAAAAATAGAACTGTTTGGCCGTATTGACCATCGTTATGTTTGGAGGAAAAAGGGGCGGTTTGCAAGCCGAAGAACACCATCCCAAACGTGAAGCCTGAGGGTGGCAGCATCATGTTGTGGTGCTTTGATACAGGAGGGACTGGTGCACTTCACAAAATAGATGGCATCATGAGGGAGGGAAATTATGTGGATATATTGAAGCAAAATCTCAAGACATCAGTGAGGAAGTTAAAGCTTGGTCGCAAATTGGTCTTCCAACTGGACAATGACCCCAAGCATACTTCCAAATTTGTATCAAAATGGCTTAAGGACAACAAAGTCAAGGTATTGGAGTGGCCATCACAAAGCCCTGACCTCAATCCCATAGAAAATTTGTGGGCAGAACTGAAAAAGCGTGTGCGAGCAAGGAGGCCTACAATCCTGACTCAGTTACACCAGCTCTGTCAGGAGGATTGGGCCAATATTCACCCAATTTATTGTGGGAAGATTGTGGAAGGCTACCTGAAACATTTGACCCAAGTTAAACAATTTAAAGGCAATGCTACCAAATACTAATTTAGTTTATTTAAACTTCTGTCCCACTGGGAATGTGATGAAAGAAATAACAGCTGAAATGAATCATTCTCTCTACTATTATTCTGACATTTCACAGTCTTAAAATAAACTGGTGATCCTAACTGACCTAAGACAGTGAAGTTTTACAAGGATTAAATGTCAGGAATTGTGAAAAACTGAGTTTAAATGTATTTGGCTAAGGTTTATGTCAACTTCTGACTTCAACTGTATAACTGCCCACTGTGCCCATGATAAAATGCAATTTGAATTATGTTGTACTACTGAATGAAACTGAGGAAATGCACTCAGACCAGCCTTTGTAATTAAACTAACATTAAAAGTTGTTTGGGATAGGGGGCAGTATTTTGACATCCGGATGAAAAGCGTGCCCAAAGTAAACTGCCTGTTACTCAAGCCCAGAAGCTAGGATATGCATATAATATAAAAAGATTGGGATAGAACACTCTCTAAAATTTCGAAAACTGTTAAAATTATGTCTGTGAGTATAACAGAACTGATATGGCAGGCGAAACCCCAAAGACAAACCACCCCCCCCCCCCCAAAATATAATTTCAGCCTACCAGATTGCAGTTCCTAGGGCTTCCACTTATGTACGTATTAGGGTACCTAAGGTTTGATTATAAATGTTGTTTGACTTGTTTGGAAAAGTTTATTAGTAACGTTTGGGATTCATTTTGTATCCATTTTGATGGAGTGAAACTGGGTGGATATTTGACTGAAGCGCGCCAGTTAAACTGAGTTTTTATGGATATAAAGGACATTATCGAAAAAAAAGGACCATTTGTGATGTAACAGGGACCTTTTGGAGTGCCAACAGAAGAAGATCATCAAAGGTAAGGCATTTATTATATTGCTATTTTTGACTTTCGTGTCGCACCTGCCTGGTTGAAATATGTTTTTCATGGTTTTGTATGCGGGGCGCTGTCCTCAGATAATCACATGGTTTGCTTTCGCCGTAAAGCCTTTTTGAAATCTGACGGCTGGATTAACAAGAAGTTATAACCTTTATTTTGATGTATTACACTTGTGATTTTATGAAAGTTAAATATTTATAATACTGTAGTTTGAATTTCACTTTCTCCGGATGTTGTCGAGGTGTCCCGCTAGTGGCACTCCTTTCCCAAAGTTAACTACATTACTTTAGTTGGCTGATTTGAGTAAAACTTGAATGCAATTTATCCTATTCTTGGAGCCTATTGTTTGTGTATGGTCTTTATTCATTGTTCACCTGTTTTTCAACAATGTCAGGTACAGGCAGGGATGACTGGGGCCTTCAGGAGGTAAGAAATAATTTTCTTTAGAAACTACATTACTTTAGTTGACTGTTTTGAGCAAAACTTGTATGCAATATAGCCTATTCTGGGAGCCTAGTGTGTGTATAAACTATGTGGAATATTTTTGGACCATTGGTTTCGCTGAAAACAAGTGCTAACAGGAGGAAAAATATGAGTCTGTCAGAGGTCGTCACACTGGATGGGGATGGTGATCAAGGCTTTGGTGTTCCACACAACAAAGAAGCAGGTGTCCCATCCAGTGATGTGGAGCTGACCTTGGACCTGGTGCCTGTAAGGATGGTCTTTATGGAGGCTGTAAGACCTTTCCTCTATGATATAGAAACTCTTTGACTTCACTGCCTCTTCAATGGTAAGGTCACTTGCACCATAGGGCCACTTGACCTCCACCACTGCTGTGGTGCCTACCAGACCATCCGGTGAGGCACACAGGATCCCAAACCGCTTGACTCCTGCACAGCCATTTTGAATGCCTTGATGCCCTCCTCTTCTTTATCTGTGCCCCACTTTACAGACAACACTCCCTACAACAACTGTGGTTTGAGGACCCTTTAGCAGCAAAGGAGAAATGCGCTAGGCCTTAACCACGGCTCCAAAATTGCTTGCCATTAACCTCCCTCTCCTCATGGTGTGGCAGTTGGGGTTGGTGCGCTATCCAACTGTTGCCTGCGATATAGTCTACTGCTGCTTCACCGACAGCGCCATGCCAGCTAGGATGCCTGCATGCTCTTGTTTTTTTTAACAATGTTCGGTACAGACAAGGATGATAGGGAGGGTAGTGGTTGTTCTGGCCCAGGTTCAAGGAGACATGACATTCCACTGAACCTGCCCAGGTGACGGTTCCTTAGACACTGAAGGTCCTCCTCAGTGGGCTTTCGGGACAGCGGGTTGTAGTCTTAGGCCGGGAACAGGTCCTCAACAGACTGCACCTGGTTGGACATGGCTGGCTTCTTCCATTCACATTCCATATCCATACGGCTGATATTGTGAACCGCGAAAATAGGCTTCATGGCTACACTTATGAGCTCCATGGAGGCATTCACATGGTAGAGGAAATCCCCCATAGTCACCTATGGAGACGTGCCAAGAGCAATGATGTTACAGTAAGTGTCACATGCCTTTCTTTGCATGACTTTGAACACCTTGAAATGCATTCGGAACGTATTCAGACCCCTTGACTTTTCCCACATTTTGTTACGTTAGCCTTATTCTAAAATTGATTCAATTACATTTTTTTTCCCTCATAAATCTACACACAATACCCCATAATGACGAAGAGAAAACAGATTTTTCAAATGATTTTCAAATGTAAAATAGCTTATTTGCATAAGTATTCAGACCCTTTGCTATGAGACTCAAAATTGAGCTCAGGTGCATCCTGTTTCCATTGATAATCCTTGAGATGTTTCTAAAACTTGATTGGAGTCCACTTCTGGTAAATTCAATTGATTGGACATGATTTGGAAAGGCACACACCTGTCTATATAAGGTCCCACAGTTGACAATGCATGTCAGAGCAAAAACCAAGCCATGAGGTTGAAGGAATTGTCCTTAGAGCACCAGGACAGGAGTGTGTCGATACACAGATCTAGGGAAGGGTACCTAAATCGGGGGAGAAGGGCCTTGGTCAGGGAGGTGACCAAGAACCTGATGGTCACTCTAACAGAGCTCCAGAGTTCCTCTGTTGGGGTGGGAGAACCCTACAGAAGGACAACCATCTCTGCAGCACTCCACCAATCAGGCCTTTATGGTAGAGTGGCCAGACAGAAGCCACTCCTCAGTAAAAGACACATGACAGCCCGCTTGGAATTTGTCAAAAGGCACCTACAGTAAAGTACTCTCAGACCATGAGAAATAAGATTGTCTGGTCTGATGAAACCAAGATTGAACTCTTTGGCCTGAATGCCAAGCATCACATCTGGAGAAAAGCTGGCACCATGACTACACTGAAGCATGGTGGTTTTCAGCATCATGCTGTGGGAATGTTTTTTAGCTGCAGGGACTGGGAGACTAGTCAGGATCGGGGGAAAGATAAATGGAGCCAAGTACAGAGAGATCCTTGATGAAAACCTGCTCCAGAGCGCTCAAGACCTCAGACTGAGGTGAAGGTTCACCTTCCAACAGGACAACGACCCTAAACACACTGCCAAGACAAGGCAGGAATGGCATCGGGACAAGTCTCTGAATGTCCTTGAGTGGCCCAGCCAGAGCCTGGACTTGAACCTGAAAATAGTTATGCAGCGACGCTCCTCATCCAACCTGACAGAGCTTCAGAGGATCTGCAGAGAAAAATGGGAGCAACTCCCCAAGTACAGGTGTGCCAAGGTTGTAGTGTTATACCCAAGAAGACTCAAGGCTGTAATCGCTACCAAAGGTTCCTCAACAAAGTACTGACTAAAGTGTCTGAATACTTATATAAAAGTGATATTTCATTTATTATTGTTTGTCGTTATGGGGTATTTAAAAAAAAAAAAATGGGAATAAGGCTGTAATGTACCAAAATGAGGAAAAAGTCAATGTGTCTGAATACTTTCCGAGTGCACTGTAAATACATTTTGATTTGATGGATGACATTACAGCTGTAGAATATTTAATCAACTGGAATTTTCACATGAGGACAAGTACAGCTTTTCCATAAACTTTTAACTGGTAAACTGCTATTTTATCACTTTATCACATATTAGTCATATAGTGGGAAGGATCCTATAAACCCAGACCGTGTGGATGCATGTACCACTCCAAATAAATAAAAACTATGCCTTTGAAGATTGTACCTCTCTGGTCATGAAACTACAATACAGGTTGGATGTGTAAACAAAGCCAATTCTGAATGTCAATATATTTTTTGATTCATTCTAATCAATAACACCATTTTAGAATGGAGTTATCATTCATAAAACTCTGGTAGACGTGGTAATCTTGTTTGTGATTATATAATGAATTAAGGGTGTCTTTTCTTGTAGAATGTTGATCGCTGTAAAGAAAACATTGTATTGCTAAGACGCTCAAGCTTAACTTCAATCAAATCAAATGTTATTTGTCACATGCGCCGAATACAAGAGGTGTAGACCTTACCGCGAAATGCTTACTTACAAGCCCTTAACCAACAATGCTGCAGTTTTAAGAAAAATATTTACTAAATGAACTCAAGTAAAAAACAAAAGAGCAACAATATCATAACAATAATGAGGCTACAGTATATACAGGGGGTTCCGGTACTTAGTCAATGTGCATTGAGTTAAGAACTTAATAGCTACGCTCACCGACACAGGATAAATCAAATCAAATCAAATTTTATTTGTCACATACACATGGTTAGCAGATGTTAATGCGAGTGTAGCGAAATGCTTGTGCTTCTAGTTCCGACAATGCAGTAATAACCAACAAGTAATCTAACTAACAGTTCCAAAAAACTACTGTCTTATACACTGTGTAAGGGGATAAAGAATATGTACATAAGGATATATGAATGAGTGATGGTACAGAGCAGCATAGGCAAGATACAGTAGATGATATCGAGTACAGTATAACATATGAGATGAGTATGTAAACAAAGTGGCATAGTTAAAGTGGCTAGTGATACATGTATTACATAAGGATGCAGTCGATGATATAGAGTACAGTATATACGTATGCATATGAGATGAATAATGTAGGGTAAGTAACATTATATAAGGTAGCATTGTTTAAAGTGGCTAGTGATATATTTACATCATTTCCCATCAATTCCCATTATTAAAGTGGCTGGAGTTGAGTGAGTGTCATTGACAGTGTGTTGGCAGCAGCCACTCAATGTTAGTGGTGGCTGTTTAACAGTCTGATGGCCTTGAGATAGAAGCTGTTTTTCAGTCTCTCGGTCCCAGCTTTGATGCACCTGTACTGAGCTCGCCTTCTGGATGACAGCGGGGTGAACAGGCAGTGGCTCGGGTGGTTGATGTCCTTGATGATCTTTATGGCCTTCCTGTAGCATCGGGTGGTGTAGGTGTCCTGGAGGGCAGGTAGTTTGCCCCCGGTGATGCGTTGTGCAGACCTCACTACCCTCTGGAGAGCCTTACGGTTGAGGGCGGTGCAGTTGCCATACCAGGCGGTGATACAGCCCGCCAGGATGCTCTCGATTGTGCATCTGTAGAAGTTTGTGAGTGCTTTTGGTGACAAGACGAATTTCTTCAGCCTCCTGAGGTTGAAGAGGTGCTGCTGCGCCTTCTTCACGATGCTGTCTGTGTGAGTGGACCAATTCAGTTTGTCTGTGATGTGTATGCCGAGGAACTTAAAACTTGCTACCCTCTCCACTACTGTTCCATCAATGTGGATAGGGGGGTGTTCCCTCTGCTGTTTCCTGAAGTCCACAATCATCTCCTTAGTTTTGTTGACGTTGAGTGTGAGGTTATTTTCCTGACACCACACTCCGAGGGCCCTCACCTCCTCCCTGTAGGCCGTCTCGTCGTTGTTGGTAATCAAGCCTACCACTGTTGTGTCGTCCGCAAACTTGATGATTGAGTTGGAGGCGTGCGTGGCCACGCAGTCGTGGGTGAACAGGGAGTACAGGAGAGGGCTCAGAACGCACCCTTGTGGGGCCCCGGTGTTGAGGATCAGCGGGGAGGAGATGTTGTTGCCTACCCTCACCACCTGGGGGCGGCCCGTCAGGAAGTCCAGTACCCAGTTGCACAGGGCGGGGTCGAGACCCAGGGTCTCGAGCTTGATGACGAGCTTGGAGGGTACTATGGTGTTGAAAGCCGAGCTGTAGTCGATGAACAGCATTCTCACATAGGTATTCCTCTTGTCCAGATGGGACACTTTATCTCCCCTTTTTATGCTCTTTTGCTCATCCTTGAAAAATGGCATAAGGTCTGAAATAGACACGGAAGTCGACATATTGTACCAACAATTAGCTAGGCTTTTTTTAAATCTACTGTTCTTCTAGCTAGCTAGCTAAAGTTTAAAGACTAGCAGCTAAGACCGAGAAAGGGGACAGAACAAATTCAACACTTTATTCAATTAATTTCAATACAACACACGGATTCATCATGGATTGGGCACAGGTCTCTGATCGCGCTGGGGAACGCTAGCTGACAGTGTTGGCTAGAGATGACACGCAGGAGCTTCCTGCAGGAATTTGTAGTCTTGCTGAGGTCTTCTCTGTTGCAAATCAGCATTTTGCACTTTTTCTTTTGTAGTTATCAAAACGCCACGCCAAGTTTACACCAAACACACACTTCATTTGAAGTGTTTGTAAAACTCACCAAGTGAAACATTTATGACAGAAAAAAGACATTGGAACCATTTCCATGTTTTACCGCTATATTTTCTGTGTATTATGATACGTCCACTCTGGCAGGCTATTTGTAAATCGGAAGGTGCGGGAACACAAAGTGAACGTGAGAGGAGGATGACCTGGGGGAATCTGAGGTACCTGAACACGTTTGTTTTGTTTTTATAATACATTTTTATAATAAAGCATCGCATGCATATCATGACATTTGCGTAGTGGCATATAGTGGAGGCGCGAACAGAATTTGCACAGATGAGGAACAGTTTTTTAGTAGCCTAGCATCCGGGAAATATGTGACCTTTTAATGAACACACTTCATGCAATTCTACGTCATGTTACATGCTTGGAGTCTTTAGCAGAATCGTTTTTAATACCACACACATGTTTGAGACAAAGCGCAATAACAATGGCCTGTTTTTGAACACAACCAATAGCCTATGCCATTGAAAACAGTGGAGAGACACAGATTGTACAAGATGGGGAGGAAATCATTGTCCTAAACAGGTTTTCCAGTGTCACTGACTTGCCCAATGATGTGCAGAACACTCACTGGTGTTGTTTTACTTTGTAAAATGGGCCTATTCGGTAGTTAATGCTACACAGAATTTCTCCACAATGTGGAAGCCAGGTGAATTGAAACAGCACTAGGGTGAATTGAAACAGAACTAGGCTGTATTCATAACAAATCTCCTCCCTCAACCGTTTTCCCATTTCCGCATTGCACCTCTTCGTTTTGGACTGTTTTGTTCCGGAACCTATTTGGCCATATCTGGTATCTCTCATGGCATGAAAAATAAGTTTAACTTTTTGCACTGCAAAAATTTTAATAAAAGCGATCCAAGTTCATTTGAGTTGGCTCTTCATTAATTCTCCTACAAAAAAAACGCAATGTGAAAAAGTAGATTATATTCTACAAATTGATTTGGCTTGACTGGTTTCATGGTTTGTGCAACATTGTTTAAGACAAACACGTGGCCGTGTGAGAAGTGCACCGGTATCTCTCACATAACTAGAATGAGATTCACTTTCTATGATCTCTCTCCCTCTGCTCTGATAGACATGAGCCTGCATCTCTCATCTCTCCAGTGTTGCACTTCATAGTTTATTTCCTTATACTGTAGAATCATAGCTGCGCAAAGGCTTCTGGAGGAAATGCAGCACCCCTGATAAATGTAGATACATTTGCCATAGTTATAGAATTACTGCTGTCTGTTCAGAAAAAAATGGAATCACACAGAATAGCCTACTACACCATGAGAAGCCCTATCATTTAGCCACAGAGGACCAATAGCTTGTTTAAAAAATAGCCTAGCTGTGGATTGTAGCCCAATAACAAGGAATAGCCTAGTGGCAGGAGGCCTAGTGGTTAGAGTGTTGGACTAATAACCGAAAGGTTGCAAGATTGAATCCCCGAGCTGACAAGGTAAAAATCTGTCATTCTGCCCCTAAACAAGGCAATTAACCCACTGTTCCTAGGCCATCATTGAAAATAAGAATGTGTTCTTAACTGACTTGCCTAGTTAAGAAAAAATAAACAGTCTGGAACATGAGGCAAATCTGTCAGTGAAAAAACAGCATGCAGACACAACATTTTCAAATTCAATCAAGTGAAAACAAATGTTGGAAAACAACGACTCCTGCTGAAAGAGAAGACTCCATGCTGTCGGATACCAAAATATTTAATCAACTTCCAAAAGAGAAAGAGAGGGAGATAGTCTTTTGGCACGAGCTCATCGGCAATCACCAGCGAGTGAGCTGCTGCGTCATTGGGTGAGTCAGTGAAACTGGAAAGCATTTTTAGGACTATAATTTGCTCATATTGTAGCTTGCAATATGTCTCCACACATCTAGGCCTAGGCTATTGATGGATTCAAGACAAGGTTGTTTTTATTCATCTCAGATTCTCAGGTTGTCAGTGTCAAAGTAGCCTGCCATTTGGACGTAGAATTGCATGAAATACTTTTTTAAAAGGCCAACATTTTCCCGGACCCTCTGCAAAACTAATGCAAACTAATAATGTTCCCCATGTGTGCAACTCCTGTAAGTGCCTCTACTCTCCTGCTGTATGCCACTATGCAAATGCAATGATAAGCGTGCAATGCTTTACTCTGTGATTTAAAAAAAAATAATCTCATGCCTCACTCTCCTCTTGTACTCACTTTTTGTTCCGACACCACCCCATTTACAAATGAAGCACTGCATTTCCCCTAACATAGTGGAGACTCGTTCTTGAGCCTTTTACTTTTGGTTTTGGTCCAGCAGTTTCAAACAGCTGTAAAAAAAAAAAAACATGTTTATTTTATATTGAAAATATATTTCACCTCAATTTAGAAGGTACAATGATTTCCTACACTATTCAGTGCTCATTTTCTCACATAAACTGAAATTGAGGGAACAGTGTAGAATTTTAACAAACAGGAAATGACAGAGCGATTTCTACATTGGCAGTTTAACCTGATTTCCACTAGATAACACCGCCAAAAAGTCAAAACAGCTTGCTGATTTTGACAACAGATGCTGCTCCTGCGGGAAAAATCAACAGGCGAATATCACAGCCAATCACATCACTGGCCGGTAAGTAACACTATGAAACACTATCATTCCACTATTACTGCAGATATACTATGGACATTAAGTTACAATGGGAAATATTCTACAAAAACCTATGTGTAGCACCTTTAATAAAATATTTTGGTAGCCTACTACAGACAGATTAGTCTTCTCTTTTCCGAAGGAGCTATTTGCTTGCCAACCTGGATTTTCCTGTGATTGTATTTCAAATATTGCCGAAAGGCATGTTTTGGCTGCTGTTTACAGACGGCTACAACATAACAATCAGCCTATTTTCTACACATTCATTTTCTACACATTTCTACACTATGCCTTGTGATTGGGTTACACTGTAACCTACACAATCCACAGCTATTTAAAATGTTTAAATAAATAAAAAACTATTGATCCTTTGTGGCTGTCATGTTCTGACCTTTATTTCCTTTTTTTGTATTTATTTAGTATGGTCAGGGTGTGAGTTGGGTGGGCAGTCTATGTTTATTTTTCTATGTTTTGGGGTATGTCTATGTTTCGGCCTAGTATGGTTCTCAATCAGAGGCATGTGTCATTAGTTGTCTCTGATTGAGAATCATACTTAGGTAGCCTGGGTTTCACTGTGTGTTTGTGGGTGATTGTTCCTGTCTTTGTGTTTGCACCAGATAGGAATGTTTTGGGTTTTCTCACGTTTGTTGTTTTTGTTAGTTATTTCATGTGTTGTGTCTTTATAGAAAGCCGTTACAGTGGCTAAATTATACTTTCTGGTGTACCATTTTGAACTTCACTTTCTGTGCAGACAGGAGTAGCTAGTTCTATCATTTTGGCACATTTATTTCAATGCAGCACCTCCAGCACACTATGATTTTATAAGAACACATTTTAACTAATGGAAATATTAAATGACTTTAAATAAATGATGAAGTGCAACGCTGGAGAGATGAGAGTTGCAGGCTCATGTCTATCAGAGCAGAGAATGGGAGAGAGATTATAGAAAGTGAATCTCATTCTGGTTCTGTGATAGAGATTACATTAGAGGCGCACTTGTCTCTCACCACAGCAATGGCCACACGTTGGTCTACAATGTAGAAAATAATACAAATAAAGAAGTAGGTGTGTCCAAACTTTTGACTGGTACTGAATATATACACTGTGCATTCAGAAAGTATTCAGGCCCCTTCCCATTTTCCATATTTTGTTACTTTACAGCCTTTTTCTAAAATGTATTAAATAATAATTTTACTCATCAATCTACAAACAATTCCCCATAATGACAATGCGAAAACAGATTTTTAGAAATGTTTGCAAATGTATAAAAAAACAGAAACACTTTATTTACATCAGTATTCAGACCCTTTGCTATGAGACTCGAAATTGAGCTCAGGTCCATCCTGTTTCCATGTATCATCTTTGAGATGTTTCTACTTTACAACTTGAATGGAGTCCACCTGTGGTAAATTCAATTCATTGGACATAATTTGGAAAGGCACACGCCAGGTGTTTAGCTTATCCGGGAGCAAGATGTCAGTGTCCCCAACGTGTCTGGTTTTCCCTTTGTAATCCATGATGGTCTGGAGTCCCTGCCACATACGTCTCGTGTTTGAGACGTTGAATTGCGACTCTACTTTGTCTCTGTACTTACGTTTTGCCTGTTTGATTGCCAAACAGAGGGCATAACTGCAATGTTTGTATTCAATAATATTCCCAGTCACCTTTCCGTAGTTAAGTGCAATAGTTCGAGCTTTCAGTTTTGAGCAAATGCTGACATCTATCCATGGGTTTTTTGGTTTGGGTAAGTTTTAATAGTCACAGTGGGATCAACATCCCCTATACACTTCTTGATAAACTCAGGGTCTGTATCAGTGTATATGTCAGTGTTATTCTCAGACACAACCCGGTACATATCCCAGTCCGCATGATCAAAACAATCTTGAAGCATGGATTCCGTTGGTCAGGCCAGCGTTGAATAGATCTTAGATTGGGTACTTCCTGTTTGAGTTTCTGCCAGTAGGAAAGGAGGAGCAAAATGGAGTCGTGATCTGATTTGCTGAAGGGAAGGCTGGGGAAGGCCTTGTAACCATCCCAGAAGTGAGAGTAACAATGATCGAGAATTTTTGAAGCACAAGTACTACAGGCAATTTGTTGATAGAATTTCGATAGTGTTTTCCTCATATTTGCTTTGTTACAATACCAAGCTAGAATAAATGCGGCCTCAGGATATGTGGTTTCCAGTTTGCACAAAGTTCAGTAGTTCCTTGAGGGCCGTCGTGGTATCGGCTTGAGGGGGAATACACACGGCTGTGACTATAACCAAAGAGAATTCCCTTGGGAGGTAATACGGTCGTCATTTGATTGTGAGATATTTTAGGTCGGGTCAACAGAATAACTTGAATTCCTGTACGTTATTACAATCACACCATGAGTAGTTAATCATGAAACATACACAACTGCCTTTATTATTCCTGGAGAATTCTTTATTTCTGTCTGCGCGGAAACATACACAACTGCCTTTATTCTTCCCGGATAATTCTTTATTTCTGTCTGCGCGGTGTACTGAGAATCCCAGTTGGCTGTATGGAGTGGGACAGTATATCTAGAGAGAACCATGATTCCGTGAAACAGACTATGTTACAGTCCCTGATGTCTCTCTGGAAGGAGATCCCCACCCTTAGCTCTGATCCTTTGATTGGGTGGGCAAATGAGGTCTGATATGTTGGAGGACATCCTCCGGAAGTTGTAATAATTACTGTTTTAAGTCTAGGAAGTCTTGACCTTATTCTTCAATAGGGAGGAATTAGGGAAATTTGAGCAACCAGAGAGAAGAGAGAGAGTTACCGATCCCCAGCTTGATGGGTTGCAGGCTGTCTTATATTTGTGACCGACCGGCTCGATTCAGTCTGAGGTAGCAATTTGAAATTGTGTTTTTTACATTGGCTAAAAGTAGAGACTCAGAGCTAGAAAATGGTGTATCATACACTACACTTGAGGAACAATGGAAAGTAATTTTGAGAAAATGGGCTTGAATGTTTTGGTACACCTACTGGAGAGTTCTTATTTGAATACACCCATTCAGCATCATTCAACCCTCTAAAGCCTTAGCCCCACCCATCTCTTTAAGGATTCACATGTGAGGCCATGCACTAAACACCCAAATATTTCCAGACTAAAGGCTGGTTTATACTATGGGTGTGTATTCAGAAATGTAAACTGGATTGCCAGAGTGTGCTCAGAGTGCGCTCTGGGCGTTGGTAAGCTCACAGCGTTGTCAGATTGTCCGTTCGTAAATTCAGAGCGTTTTGATCTCGGAGCTTTCAGAGTGCACGATGAGTGGAGGTTGATCGAGCATTCTGACCTAACAACATCAGTCAAGCACTCAAGCTTACTGGCTAACATTGGCTAGGTAGCTAGCTACTTTCCAGTGATCAGCTCACTCTGACCATTTTACTTGCCCTAGTAGAGCTGGTTAGGCTGAATTTATGTTATCCAGAGTGTTGGTGACTGTGCTGCTGGCAAGCCAATTTAATTAAACTTTTTTGAGCTTTCTTAAATTTGTAAATTCGCCAGTTCTTCTGTTCTCTGGCACACTCAGATGAGAGTGCTCTGAAATCGAAGTAGATAGCCCGAGCGAATTTCCCAGTAACGTCTATCGACAGTTGTCACAGTGACATCATGAACATTCTATTGACATGGTTACTTGCATAGTGGAGTCTTTTGTTTAGACATGTAGCTAGCTAGCTAAACAATGAACCCTAATCTCAACTCATAACGTTACTACCCTGCATAAATCTACAGGTAGCTAACCAACTAGGTTCCATGTTAGCTAGCTAGCATTAGCCTATAACTAGCAATGTAAATGGCTCTAATATACGAATAATATAACTACACAGATCTCACACACATAACGTTAGCTAGCGAGCAAGCCAGCTAACGTCAGCTAGCTAGAATACAGTACACTTTAACTTGAAATGAAAATGACTTTCTGACAAAATTAGAAATGTGTAATATCTGAAAATTGTAGTTAGCTAGACCCTCTTATCCGTATACATGGATGGATGCTTCTCCCTCTCTGCCACAGATGCCATGGTTTCCATTCATTTGAAGATGTAATCCAGAGGCAGGGGTTTTATACAACAGCGTGTGTTCTCTTTTCTACTCTGTCTGCATATTTGCAATCAAACTATCATACTCTAATTCCACTGATTTCAAAACTCGGTCCTCCAGAAAGTGGAGTTCTACTACGTTATATCTTTATTTTTTATTTTAAACGTGTTAGAAAGGATTACCTATACATACTGACCAGCTCATGTTATCGACAGAAGAGTGCTACATGGCAGACCAATCAGAACTCATCTCCAGCCCACTCATTATCTCAGCCAATCATGGCTAGCGGGAAGGTTGCTCACTTTTTCTGGGGCTAAACCAACTAGGCTCATAATTTAACAATTTTATTCATATTTACAGATGGCATACAAGTTTGTTATTAAGGCATATGAAAGTTATATTCCAGAAGGCATTTCTGCCAAAAAATGCATTTAGATTTTTTTTTAATGTACTGTACGTTCAAATGGCTCTCCTGTGAAGTAGTGACGCACGACATACGCATAGTTTCCTGAAACGAGTCACATTTGCCTGTGCAGTGTTTATCCCACATTGGCCTTGTGTGCTCTATTTAATGGTTTCCTCAAAACAGATATTTTTATGGATTACACACACGCAAGCACGCACGCACACACATTTGTTTTACTTTCCTTGTGGGGACCAAACAAAAATGGCATTTTCTCTAACCTTAACCCTGAACCTAACCTTGTCAGAATGTTCCTTGTTTTACTATCCTTGTGAATATTTCTGGTCCAAGGATAGTGAAAGCAAACAAATACGGTTACATCTCTTAGTTTAAAGGATTTGTTCCCAGAGGCCTCATTAGCAGTGCTGGGCGTGAGGAAAGCTCACAGGAGCCGGAGACACACACAACATTTCCCAAACAGGCTGGAGTGCTATATCATACACACACACTCACTTCTGTCCCCTGTTTCCCAGTCTGACCTGGCTTTACTCTGCTCTCTTCTGTCCCCTACTTCCCAGTCTGACCTGGCTTTGCTCTGCTCTGTTATGTCCCCTACTTCCCAGTCTGACATGGCTTTACTCTGCTCTGTTATGTCCCCTACTTCCCAGTCTGACATGGCTTTACTCTGCTCTGTTATGTCCCCTACTTCCCAGTCTGACATGGCTTTACTCTGCTCTGTTATGTCCACTACTTCCCAGTCTGACATGGCTTTACTCTGCTCTGTTATGTCCCCTACTTCCCAGTCTGACATGGCTTTACTCTGCTCTGTTATGTCCCCTACTTCCTAGTCTGACATGGCTTTACTCTGCTCTGTTATGTCCCCTACTTCCCAGTCTGACATGGTTTTACTCTGCTCTGTTATGTCCCCTACTTCCCAGTCTGACCTGGCTTTACTCTGCTCTGCCTGGTCCTAATCTTATAGGCTTTGTCTTTGTCTTGGCATAGCCACATACAGTAACACATCACAGACATGGGTCCATTTGAAGGATATGTCTTGACAAAATGGGCAAACAGGTATGGTTCTGTACATTGTATATATACCACTGGAAATAAGAGGGAGTGGGATTCGTTGCATACAGTATTACTTTGTGCATATTGATTGTGTGTGTGTGTGTGTGTGTGTGTGTGTGTGTGTGTGTGTGTGTGTGTGTGTGTGTGTGTGTGTGTGTGTGTGTGTGTGTGTGTGTGATCTTGGGCCATAAGAATACAGATTCTGAAAGAGTCTGATGGAGGAAGAGTGAAAAAGATGCAAAACCTTAGACACAAGAAAGACGGAACAAAAGACAGTTATTGAATGTGCATCTCAGTCTGAGTATTAGATTGGTCATTCCCCGAAAAGAGTGCCTTTTGCATCCCTGTTGATATTTTAAGTAGAACTTGTACACCGATATTGATTTTTAAAAGCGTAACATTAACATTAAATAAAGTGCCCTTTAACAAAGACCACATGGAGATTTCAATAAATCCGAAATGTTGAAGACTTGCTAATGTGCCTACATTCAGCATGTCCCTGTGTGGGCCCTTCTAGGAAGATTTCCGCTTAATCCAAACATTTCTCCAAGTTTCCGTCATCGTTGTAAAGCCCTAGTCATTTCTGAAGATTATTATTATATCCTGTGATCAGTGATTCATCTTCGACTGTCCTTCATTTTTAGGAACAGTCTTTTTGAAAATATATGGTGGAACTATTCCTTTTTAAGTGTTTTATTAAAGAAAAATTGACCATCTAATAGTCAAATCATAGTGTAAAAGCAGGTCAGCTGGTTCTACTGTAGTGGGGTAATAATGATCATGTATGCATATATTATACGCACAATACCCCATAATGACAAAGAGAAATAAGGTTTTTAGAAATGTTTGCAACTTTAAAAAAACAGAAATAGCTTATTTACATAAATATTCAGTTGAGCTCAGGTGCATCCTGTTTCCATTGATCATCCTTGAGATGTTTCTAAAACTTGATTGGATGCCAAGAGTGTGCAAAGCTGTCGTCAATGCAAAGGGTGGCTACTTTGAAGAATGTCAAGTATGAAATATATTTTGATTAGTTTAACACGTTTTTGGTTACTACATGATTCCATATGTGTTATTTCATAGTTTTGATGTCTTCACTATTATTCTACAATAAAGAAAATAGTATAATAATGAAAAACCCTGGAATGAGTAGTTGTGTCCAAACTTTTGACTGGTACTGTACATACTGTAGCTTCAGATTCCTATTTAGGTAACAGGTTTCAGATAGATACCAGACATGGATACTATAGTATTATTCTATCACACATTCAATAGTCAGTCCTCTAGATACTGTAACAGAGATGGCTATCCCCTCAGAAGAGATGGCTATCTAATCCTTGGGCATTGTTCTTTGTGCGTTCCTTATATTTCTGGACCATTTTCCATGCAGCTCCAGGTGAGAGAGAACCTAAATTAGGACAGAGCCTAAAAATCTCCTTTGGAAAGAAGCTGTATATGGACAGCCTGTGTCCAATAGTGGAAGAAATGGCCCGCACCACAAGAGAGTTCCTTTTTGAGACTTCAGTCAAACTTATAGAACCCAACATCTAGTACTTGGGCCCATGACATCAGGAGTGTCTTCTGGGGGATCGTTAACAATGTGGTCATGCAGTGTTCCTACATACACATTCTTTCAACCAAGCTCAATAAAACATCAATCTTTGTTGAGGGTAAAACGATTACACCAGTTCAATCAGTTCTCAACATTTGATGAAACGTTATTACAGTGAAGAGTTAAAGTAATAGTCACTGTTTGGCTTTGAATGTTGGTCAGATTGGCTGGTTTGGTCAATGGTATCTTCAAAGTTTATTAAGTATGAATCAGATGGATATAAAATGGAATGAAAGACCAATAAATGCATACTTAGATACCATATCATAAGTGTTAAATTGTACTTTTCTTTGAGAAAGACAAAGAGAAATTTACCTTGAAAATGTGACAACTAGGCCCCCTGAGTTGCACAGTGGTCTAAGGCATTGCGTTACAGTGCTTGAGGCGTGCAGCCCCAGGTTTGATCTCAGGCTGTGCCACAGCCGGCCGTGACCGGGAGACCCATGAGGCGGCTCACAATTTGCCCAGCATCCTCTAGCAACTCCTTGTGGCCGGCTGGGCTCCTGCAAGCTGACTTCGGTAGCCAGCTGTACGACGTTTACTCCAACACATTGGTGCAGCTGGCTTCCGGGTTAAGCGAGCAGTGTGCCAGGAATCAGTGTGGCTTGGCAGGCTTGTGTTTCGGAGGATGCATGACTCCGAACTTTGCCTTTCCCGAGTACGTATGGGAGTTAAAGCGATGGGACAAGACTGTAACTACAAATTGGATACCATGAAATTGGGGAGAGGGGTAAAAAGTACAAAGTAAATACAGACAGTATGAAAACCATATTCATGAAAACAAATCACCTTAAGATCAATTATTGAGTGTAGATAAATAGAAACAGAACACACTAACACATCATGCTAAAGGCACAAATCAATAACATGTTCTGTAAAACAGTTGAACAACAATATTAAAAGTAGTGACACATACAGATTGTGTGTAGTTAGAATAAGCATCAATGAATATTAGAATGTATAAAAGTTATTATATCCATGTTCCTCTCCAACAGGTCATAAAATAAAATGTAATTTCCAACTGGTTTCTAAGCAAGCAGAAGGTCTGCAAAGTAAATGTGTTATCTTTAGCAAGTAACCTTACATAAGATGAAGATAATAGCAACATTCTAAATAAAACTTGGGAGGGAGATCCAAAGCTCACCCACAAATATGAATCATTCAGTAGTTTGTAAACCCAATCTGAGCCCTCCCTTGAACACACACACACACATCCATAGATGTGGGTGTGGCCAACAGGAAGATTTAATCATATGTGCCACATCAACATGAATCTGATCCCTTGCACAACCACAGAAGACATTTTGTCTAGCATTGTGTGACAACAAAGGGAGAACAGTTCAATGTCCTTTTATGCTCTTGGTGCCATGTTCTCTTTGTTAAGGAGGGTGAAGAAAGGTCCCTTTGTTTTTCTCTCTTTCAATACACATCTCTTGGCGCTCAAATCAACTGACTGGTTGTTTCCTTTGTAACCCATGCAGATCACAAGACAGTCTTTTATTCTGTCTGCTTGCCCCCTTCAGAGTTATTCAGAGTCCTAAACTGGGGAAAAAATAGGAGTTTATTTGTCCAGTACTTAAAAAATATCCTCTCCTGTTGTACAGGTTTCCAGTGGTTTGCAGAAGAGGGTATCTTATTTAATTGAACCCCCCCCCCCCCCCCCCCCATAAACGTACAGTGCCTCATAAAAGTATTAATCCCCCTTGGCGTTTTTCCTATTTTGTTGCATTACAACCTGTAATTTAAATATATTTTTATTGGGATTTCATGTAATGGACATACACAAAATTGTCAAAAAGTTTAATGAAAAAAAAAACCTTGTTTCATAGGAATAAAAAAAAAAACTAAAACGGAAAAGTGGTGTGTGCATATGTATTCACCCACTTTGCTATGAAGCCCTTAAATACGATCTGGTGCAACCAATTAGCTTCAGAAGTCACATAACTAGTTAAATACGGGAAAACACTATATCTGGCTCAACCCATCACTTCTTATCACCCCGAGAACACCTCAACCCACAGTGAAGCATGGTGGTGGCAGCATCATGCTGTGGGGATGTTTTTCATCGCAGGGACTGGGAAACTGGTCTGAATTCAAGGACTGATGGATGGCGCTAAATATAGGGAAATTCTTGAGGGAAACTTGTTTCAGTCTTGCAGAGATTTGAGAATGTTTTGGAGGGTCACCTTCCAGCAGGACAATGACCCTTAGCACACTGCTAAAGCAATACTTGAGTGGTTTAAAGGGAAACATTTGAATATCTCTCAAAGCCCAGACTTCAATCCAATTGAGAATCTGTGGTATGACTTAAAGATTGCTGTACACCAGCGGAACCCATCCAACTTGATGGAGCTGGAGCAATTTTGTCTTGAAGAATGGGCAAAAATCCCAGTGGCTAGACGTGCCAAGCGTATAGAGACATACCCCAAGACTTGCAGTTGTAATTGCTGCAAAAGGTGGCTCTCCAAAGTATTGACTTTGGGGTGGTGAAGATTTATGCACGCTCAAGTTCTGTTTTTGTGTTATTTCTTGTTTTTTTTTCAGAAAAAAAAAACGTACAAAAAAACCCTGCATAGAATTCACTGGCTTGAATGTGAAGCAGTAATTGTTTCAAAACATCTCCTGCCATGTCACTGATGCGTCATGAAATGGTGTTGTTTGATTATTCATAATTGATATACACAAGCAGTGGGTGAGCTTTGGTTCTCACTCCCAAGTTTTAGTATTTTGCTATTATCCTCATCTTATAGAAGGTTACTTGCTAAAGATTGCATCGTTTTTATCCTTGTATGTGATTTTGTCAGGTTTGAAATTCATTTTAGTTAGATATGACGGCTCTATCTCCAGAGACAGAACAGTGACTTTGCCACATACTGTACCATTTAATCCATGTTTAAAGATACAGTCTCTACTTCCTGATTTACATTTAAAGAGATTTACTTTCCAGAACCTCTGCTTGCTTAGAAACCAGTTAGAAATTGCACTTCCTGTTGGCGGAGAACATGGCTATAATCACTTTTTAAAATCCTGATATTGACTTATGCTAATTCTAACTACACATAGACAATCTGTATGTGTCACAACCTTTAATATTGTTGTTCAACTGTTTTACAGAACATGTTATTGCTTTGTGCCTTTAATAACATGATGTGTTCGTATTATGTTCTGTTTCTATTTATCTACACTCAATAATTGACCTTAGGGTGATTTGTTTTCATGAATATGGTTTTCATATTTATTTTGTACTTTTTATCACTTTTACTTCCCAATTTCGTGGTATCCAATTAGTAGTTACAGTCTTGTCCCAACGGCCAGTCGGAGCGTGCCAATCAGGACCTGGAGACGACTCTTCGGTGCCTCGTCTCAGCCAACCCCACCACCTGGAGCCAGCAACTCCTGAGGCAGAGGCAGCATTCCTGGCACTCAAGCGTCGCTTCACCTCTGCTCTGGTCCTTACTCAGCCCGACCCAGAACTCCAGTTCATCGTGGAGGTGGATGCCTCCGACACCGGGGTAGGTGCTGTTCTGTCTCAACATTCCCCCTCTGATCAGAAGGTCCAGCCATGTGCATTCATTTCCCGTAAGCTATCACCTACAGAGAGGAATTTTTACATCCGAAATCGGGAACTCCTTACAGTTAAGCTGGATGTGGCGGAATGGCGTCACTGGCTGTAGGGCTCAGTAACCACCTTCATCGTGTGGACTGACCATAAAAACCTGTCCTACTTCCAGACCGCCAAACATCTGAACTCCCGAAGAGATAGGTTAGCCTTGTTCTTCGGTAGATTCAATTTCACACTCACTTATCGCCCCGATTAGCAGAATACCTTGCCTGATGCCCTCTCTCGCCAGTTCACCCCCGACAACACGGGTACCGAGCCAGAAGCCATTGTGCCGTCCACCTGCATCGATGCCACCGTCACCTGGTAGATCGGGTCCTGTATCCGCCAGGCTCAGCAGAACCAGCCTGACACGGGTAACGGTCCTAGTAATAATGTTTGATCCAGATTGTGTTCGCTCTGATGTTCTTCAGTGGGGCCATTCTACCCACTTCACCTTTCACCCTGGTATGAACCGGACCCTTGCCTTCCTGCGTCAGCACTTTTGGTGGCCCACCATGGAGAGAAATGTCCGGGAGTTTGTCTCAGCCTGTTCGGTTTGTGCCCAGAACAAAACCTCCACTAAACTCACTTACGGTCTGCTTCGCCCTCTTCCCATACCCAGTCGCCCCTAGTCACACATAGCTCTGGGCTTTTTCACTGGCCTTCCCCCATCTAATGGTAATTCCATCATCCTCATCATTACTGACAGGTTTTCCAAAATGTTTCATTTTATTCCCCTCTCCAAGCCTCCGTCCTCCAGGGAGACTACGGACCTGTTAGTATCCCATGTGTTTAGTCTGCATGGCATCCCCACTGATATCGTTTCCGACAGAGGACCCCAGTTTAACTCCAGATTTGGAGATCCTTCTGTTCAGCTCTTGGTATCAATGTCAGTCTTTCTTCTGGATATCACCCCCAGACCAACGGCAAGACCGAACGGACAAACCAAGAGATGGAGACTGCCCTACACTGCGTGACTTCTGCTAACCCTTCCTCCTTGAGCGCTCAGCTACAATGGGTTGAATATGCCCACAACACCCTCACCAACGCCTCATCAGGTATGTCACCCTTCGAGTGTGCTCTGGGTTACCAATCCCCCTTGTTCCCTGCCCATAAGGTTGAGGTTGTGGTTCCCTCTGTCCAGGACCATCTGCGCCGTTGTCACTGTACCTGGAGGCAGGCCCGGGGGTGCCCTTCTTCTTGCCTCCGACAGGACCCAGTCCCAAGCCAACCATCCACGGGCCTCAGCTCCAGTCTACACCACGGATAAAAAGGTATGGCTCTCATCGAAGGACCTGCCATTGAAGGTTGTATCGAAGAAACTTTCCCCCCGATTCATTGGTCCCTTTGAAATTGACTGTGTCATTAACCCCTCTGCGGTGCACCTGAAACTCCCAGCCTCTCTCAGGACCCATCCTACCTTCCATGTATCTCTGATTAAACTTACCTGCTCGAGTCCCCTGTCTCCTGCAGCAGCTCCTCCACCCCTTCAGCTCATCGATGACCATCCTTCCTATACCGTATGGCGGCTTCTGGACATGCGCCGTTGGGGTCGTGGCTGGCAGTACCTGGTGGACTGGGAAGGATACGGGCCTACTGGGTGCCCCACCGTCAAATGTTTTAGGTAGCCTTCCATAAGCTTCCCACAATAAGTTGGGTGATTTTTGTTCCATCGCTCCTGACAGAGCTGGTGTGACTGAGTCAGGATTGTAGGCCTCCTTGCCCGCACACACTTTTTCAGTTCTGCCCACAAATTTTCTATGGGATTGAGGTCAGGGCTTTGTGATGGCCACTCCAATACCTTGACTTTGTTGTCCTTAAGCCATTTTGCCTGAACTTTGGAAGTATGCTTGGGTTCATTGTCCATTTGGATGAACCATTTGCGACCAAACTTCAACTTCCTGACTGATGTCTTGAGACGTTACTTCAATATATTCACATATTTTTTCTTATCATGATGCCATCTATTTTGTGAAGTGCACCAGTCACTCCTGCATCAAAGCACCCCCACAACATAATGCTTCCACCCCCATGCTTCACGGTTGGGATGGTGTTCTTCGGCTTGCAAGCATCCCCCTTTTTCCTCCAAACATAACGATGGTTATTATGGCCAAACAGTTATTTTTTGTTTCATCAGACCAGAGGACATTTCTCCCAAAAAGTATGAACTTTGTCCTCATGTGCAGTTGCAAACTGCTGTTTTGGAGCCATGGCTTCTTCCTTGCTGAGCGGCCTTTCAGGTTATGTCGATATAGGACTTGTTTTACTGTGGATACTTTTGTACCTGTTTCCTCCAGCATCTTCACAAGATCCTTTGCTGTTTTTCTGGGATTCATTTGCTCTTTTTGCACCAAAGTACGTTCATCTCTAGGAGACAGAACGCGTCTCCTTCCTGAGCAGTATGATGGTTTTGTGGTCCCATGGTGTTTATACTTTGCACTGTTGTTTGTACAGATGAATGTGGTACCCTCGGGCATTTGGAAATTGCTCTCATGAATGAACCAGACTTGTGGAGGTCTACAATTCTTTTTCTGAAGTCTAGGCTGATTTATTTTGATTTTACCATGATGTCAAGCAAAGAGGCACTGAGTTTGAAGGTAGGCCTTGAAATACATCCACAGGTACACCTCCAATTGACTCAAATGATGTCAATTAGCCTATCAGAAACTTCTAAAGCCATGACATCATTTTATGGAATTTTCCAAGCTGTTTAAAGGCACAGTCAATATAGTGTATGTAAACTTCTGACCCACTGGAATTGTGATACAGTACATTTTAAGTGAAATCATCTTTGTGTAAACAATAGATGTCCTAACGGACTTGCCAAAACTATAGTTTGTTTACAAGAAATTTGTGGAGTGGTTGAGAAAGTTTTATTAATGACTTCTGACTTCAACTGTATGTACGGCAGGACCAAATTGGAAAGATAGGTAGGAGCAAGCCCATGTAATTCTGTGTAGGTTAGCAGTAAAACATTGAATTCAGCCCTAGCCTTAGCAGGAAGCCAGTGTGGAGAGGCTATCACTGGAGTAATGATCACATTTTGATCACATTTTTTGATTCTAGTCAAGATTCTAGAAGCCGTATTTAGCACTAGATGAGATTGATTTTTGTGCTTTATCCAGGTAGCCGGAAAGTACATTGCAGTAGTCTAATCTAGAAGTGACAAAAGCATGGATTAATTCTTCTGCACAATTTTTGGACAGAAAGTTTCTGATTTTGGCAATGTTACATAGATGGAAAAATCTGTCCTTGAAAC
This sequence comes from Oncorhynchus kisutch, assembly GCF_002021735.2. Lineage (NCBI taxonomy): Eukaryota > Metazoa > Chordata > Actinopteri > Salmoniformes > Salmonidae > Oncorhynchus > Oncorhynchus kisutch. The sequence goes on along the minus strand of NC_034190.2, from coordinate 48,222,830 downwards.
ATTCTTGATATGTTCGTCAAAAGAGAGATCAGGGTCCAGAGTAACACCGAGGTCCTTCACAGTTTTATTTGAGATTGATTGTCAGATTCAATAGAAGATCTCTTTGTTTTTTGGGACCTAGAACTAGCATCTCTGTTTTGTCCGAGTTTTAAAGTAGAACATTTGCTGCCATCCAATTCCTTATGTCTGAAACACAGGCTTCCAGGGAGGGCAATTTTGGGGCTTCACACGGTATCATCGAAATGATTAGCTGTGTGTCGTCCGCATAGCAGTGGAAGTTAACATTATGTTTCCGAATGACATCACCAAGAGGTAAAATATATAATGGAAACAATAGTGCTTCTAAAACGGAGCCTTGAGGAACACCGAAATATACAGTCGATATGTCAGAGGACAAACCATCTACAGAGACAAACTAATATCTTTCCGACAGATAAGATCTAAACCAGGCCAGAACTTGTCCGTGTAGACCAATTTTGGTTCCCAAATGAATGTGGTGATCAATGGTATCAAAAGCAGCACAGAGTTCTAGGATCACGAGGACAGATGCCATTAAAAGGTAATTTACCACCTTCACAAGTGCAGTCTCAGTGCTATGATGTGGTCTAAAACCCGACTGAAGCATTTTGTATACATTGTTTGTCTTCAGGAAGACAGCTTTTTCAAAACATTTTGAGAGGAATGGGACATTCGATATAGGCCGATAGTTTTTTATATTTTCTGGGTCAAGGGAGGCTTTATTACTGCCACTTTTAGTGAGTTTGGGACACATCTGGTGGATAGGGAGCCATTTATTATGTTCAACATAGGAGGGCCAAGCACAGGAAGCAGCTCTTTCAGTAGTTTAGTTGGAATAGGGTTCAGTAGGAAGCTTGACGGTTTGGAGGCCATGACTATGGTGATTCCTGGTTGTTGAAACTATCATTTAAAGTGAAGTGTTGGTGGAGCCTCTTATATTCTCCCTCTCAATTGATAAGACCCTCTTGTCCTCAAAAGTCTTGTGAATGTATCGTTGTATTTGCTGAGATAAGTACGGGAGCTCGCTTATATTGACCTGTGGAGATTCTCACCTCAATAACTGTGTTGTATTCTGTTAGCCTATACTATGCCTTACCATCGTGTCTGTTCGAACTTATTTTGTCTAGTATATGACGCCTTGAAAAGGAATTATCTGTGCCCTTGAGGCCATTCACAAGTGATTGGGTCCTTGAGGTTTCTGATCTTGATGACTTTCAAAATGAGATTAGAGTAACTGACTGTTGATTAAGGCTATTGTTGATATAAGATTGATACAATGGTTAATGATTACTACTGACATAATTAATTAAAGGGGTCTCTATATATCAATGCTGCCCACCATTTTGATTAACTTTGATAGGATAACCAAATGAATTACAAGAATTAGATCAATTGATTATTTCAGGAATTAGTCAATAAATTATCTTCAATATCCATAGCCAAAGTCACAGCAATACCCCTGCATTGGTTTCAATGCCCTAATGACTGAAACATGAGCTGCTACTGCACTAAATTTACTTGCTAGTCTATGAGGAGTGCGACACCGGCTGCGAATTCGAATATACGGGCAGCAAGACCATGCGTTCGAGTGCGGCTGTGCTCTCCACAGTCGCCTGTAAAGCCAACACCACTATCGGTGTCTGAAATGTCATAAGTGCTTGAATGGTGAGCCTCAAAGCAGAGCAGTGGGCTCCTGTGTCTTGACACTCTTTTTCGAGCATTTTACTTTGCTGCTCCAAAAGCGTCACCTCTCCTTTTTAAAGAGGTAACATTTTTCAGCATTTTGCTCGTTTCTTTTCCCAATAAATGTTTTTTGAATGCATCTCTTCAGAGAAGAGATCCAAAATGCATATATTTCCCTTCAATTCCCTGTTTTGGTGGGTGTTAAGCAAGAACAAAGGGAAAGGGGGATACCTAGTCAGTTGTACAACTGAATGCATTCAACTGAAATGAGTCTTCCGGAGAGAGTCTACCAGAAACAATTGCTTCCTTTTGTTCAAAACTCCTAATCCCCAAAATGGGAGAACTGAACAATATTAATATTTTTGAGAATGTGGGAATGCTTCATGGACATATAAAGAACAATCCTGTCGAAGTTGTTCGATTTTGTGACATCATGAAGTACAGGAAACACACATAACTATATCATAACTGTAAGGGATTTTTCCCATTGACGGAGATGCGGACCAAAGCGCAGCGTGGTTATTTTGATTCATGTTTTAATAAATCACTTCACATGGTCAAACTAACAAAAACAAGAACCGTGAAAACCCAAAACAAAAACCCTATCTGGTGCAAAACACAGAGACAGGAACAATCACCCACAAACACACAGTGAAACCCAGGCTACCTAAATATGGTTCCCAATCAGAGACAATGACTAACAGGCGGCTCAGGCGGCGCTGGGCAGACGGGCGGCTCAGGCGGCGCTGGGCAGACGGGCGGCTCAGGCGGCGCTGGGCTGACGGGCGGCTCAGGCGGCGCTGGGCTGACGGGCGGCTCAGGCGGCGCTGGGCAGACGGCGGCTCAGGCGGCGCTGGGCAGACGGGCGGCTCAGGCGGCGCTGGGCAGACAGGAGGCTCTGGCAGGTCTGGACAGGCGGGAGACTCCGACAGCGCTGGAGAGGAGGAAGGCTCTGGCAACGCTGGACAGGCGGGAGCACCTGTAAGGATGAGCCGGAGAGACAGCCTGGTGCGGGGGGCTGCCACCGGAGGGCTGGTGCGTGGAGGTGGTGACGGATAGACCAGACCGTGCAGGCGCACTGGAGCTCTTGAGCACCGAGCCTGACCAACCTTACCCGGTTGAATTGTCCCGGTCGCCCTGCCAGTGCTGCGAGGTGGAATAGCCCGCACTGGCCTATGCAGGTGAACCGGGGACACCGTGCACAAGGCTGGTGCCATGTAAGCCGGCCCAAGGAGACGCACTGGGGACCAGATGCGTAGAGCCGGCTTCATGGCACTTGGCTCGACGCTCACTCTAGCCCGGCCGATACGCGGAGCTGGAATGTACCACACCGGGCTATACACCCGCACTGGGGACACCGTGCGCTTCACAGCATAACACGGTGCCTGCCCGGTCTCTCCAGCTCCCCGGTAAGCACAAGAAGATTGCTCAGGTCTCCTACCTGGTGTAGCCATACTCCCTGTGAGTCCCCCCCCCCAATACATTTTTGGGGCTGACTCTCAGGCTTCCATCCGCGTCGCCGTGCTGCCTCCTCATACATGCGCCTCTCCGCTTTCGCAGCCTCCAGTTCTTCTTTGGGGCGGCGATATTCTCCTGGCTGAGCCCAGGGTCCTCTTCCGTCTAATTTGTCCTCCCATGTCCAGTGCTCCACGCGCTGCTCCTGCTGCCTTTCACCACGCCGCTTGGTCCTGTTGTGGTGGGTGATTCTGTAAGGGATTTCTTCCATTGACGGAGAGGCGGACCAAAGCGCAGCGTGGTTATTTTGATTCATGTTTTAATAAATCACTTCACATGAACAAGCTAACAAAAACAAGAACCGTGAAAACCCAAAACAGCCCTATCTGGTGCAAAACACAGAGACAGGAACAATCACCCACAAACACACAGTGAAACCCAGGCTACCTAAATATGGTTCCCAATCAGAGACAATGACTAACACCTGCCTCTGATTGAGAACCATATCAGGCCAGACATAGAAATAGACAAACAAGACAACCAACATAGAATGCCCACTAAGATCACACCCTGACCAACCAAAACATAGAAACATACAAAGCAAACTATGGTCAGGATGTGACAATAACGTATTTTGTTAAACATTAAATGATTTGTGAAAAGATGTAATGTGATGTTAACCTTCTAAATGAGAGTATGGATTTTCATATAAAGATTAACTAGTCATTTGCCACACCCCCGTGAGCCCAGACATCACATTAGGCGTCATAGAACCGCCCCTTCTTCTACAGAGTATAAAACCCACTTCCTACAAAATATACATTAAGTCAGAGAACGCCGGGACGGAGATCCCATGTTGACGTTGGACTGGCTACAATTCTATAGGCCATCGAGACCATACAGCTGTCGTTTAGGCTACATGGCTGGGAATGGTGAAACTCTGAGACTAACAATTACTACAGAATAAGAGCAAATCTTAGATGTATAAAGTCTGCAGCTAGAAATTACGTACAGTAAGTTTAGAACGAGAAAGCCCGAAGCATGTACTCTGAAGTATCCATTCTAACCACCTACAACCACGAAGAACATTGTGACTTCTGGGGAAGTTAACAAGAGACTCACTGATGAACTGACTCTCCAGCAGACGGACCGGATTCCAACAGAGAAGACAACAATGGCATACGGGTGTAAACTTAGACATTGCAATTATTCTCGATTGAGTGGTCGTTCATGTGCAAAGGATTAGCATTTCAATTATTATAATTATCCACTATGTGTAGTGAATCCATTGTGTCTTTCCCGCTCTTTCTCAGTCCCCACCCATTTCCTTTGTCTACCAAGCTGTCATATTGGCTTAGCCCACTAGGGACTTTTCTATCATTGTTAGTAGCCAATATCTACTGTTTGTTTGTTATGTATTTCTGTGATTATTTAGTTAGTTATTAAATAAATAATTAAGCCAATTTGTATATTGCTGATTCATTATGGAAACTAGGGTTTGTGCAGATATCCAAGGGTTTGCGATGTTCAGTAATGAGAACTGATGAGGTAATAATAATACATCAATGAGAATGACAAATCGATCAGATATTAAAATATCTGAAGAGTTATATTCTGAAAATTATAACTCTGTAAATCTCAACATTTTCTGTGGTGCCCCGACTTCCTATTTAGTTTATGTTTACATGATTAGTTTGATCACATAATAGTTAAACCTAGAGAACTGATTTGATATAAATATGTTCACATTTAATGATATTCCAGACACAACATTGGGGAATCTAATGGAATACTACACCCCAATTTAGTCCAAAGTATCCATAAGATATATCACCTCAGGGGTCACCATTTACTGCAGTGGGGTAATAAAAACCCAGGTCACTATCTGATCCTGCTCAGATGAGGCATGACAAAGAATTGCCTACATGACATTATCCAAGAATATAATAAGTGGTTCAAAAATGGAAATGACCATTATTCCCAGATCCCAGACTGTAGCCTACCATCAACTCAATATCGAACTTCGTATCCATTCACTGATTGTTATAGCTAATATACTACAAAAATTCTCCTGAACACCGTAGACTGGTCTTCCCTGGCTTTCTGATCCTGCAGGGACACCTGTCACCATCTGATCCTGCGAGGACATGATGAGCATAGTCTTGTATACTGACTGTGCACCAAGACAGTGAATCCTGTAAAGCTCTTTATTCTATGACAGTGTGAAAAGTAGGGAATTAGCTAGGCAAACTGAGAGACCAATAACATTACAATGCCCTACTGATGAATAAAAACTCACATTGCGCTGAGAACTTGTCAGAATATCGGCCTTCAATTGCTTGGCTGCTGGTTTCATCGTTGGATTCAGATTTAATGTGTTGAGGCAAAAATAACAGCTAATGTTAGTGAGCTAGCTAGCTCGTTAAAATACACATTTTAGTCATGTCCCCAGGTTTTCATGTTACCCTGATAAGTCACATGATCAACAGGAAGTAGCATCATTTGAGTCTCCTGAAGGCCATGGGAAGACCAAAAGTAAGTTCTCTCACTCCTTTTTCTGTATTTTTTAAATCATATCAATTTAAAGTCCTGTACCCTAAATTATTTCTTAGATGTTATTATGTTTTTTTTTTAAAGATCATTTTGGTAAACCACTTGAAGGTGCTAAGTGTTAACATACTATTAGCATTGATGCCATGTGGCTCCATTTTATGTACTTGCTAATGCTATGCTAAAAACTCAGTCCTTGATACTTTCAGTCCTGTTACTCACATGAAGGGTAACAGGACTGAATAAGAGTAACATGGGTGAGAAGTTTGAATGAAATAGACATTTTTAAATGTGTGTCTGGTATATACATTGATTAATTATGATACTATTCTCTTTATTTAAAGTTTTAGAGTTGGATTTACTGAAGGTGTTTTCAGGTGTTTTGAACACATTACTTACAGATGACTTACAGGGAGCCAATCGATAACAGCTGCAGAGAAGCAGCGGCGCCATCGCGCTCGACACAATACCGACCCAGAGAGGAGAGAGAGATACTTAAAGAAGGAAGAGCAGAAATACAGGGAGGACATAGCATTCAGTCAATAACAGGGAAAAGTGCAGACGTCGCAAAAAGTGAAGGGAGACTTACTACAGAATCAAGTCCAGGAAAGAAGATGGCTTCATAAACAACGTCTGAGATTTTTTACACCAGGGATGATGTCAGTTGAATTACGACTGGGAAGAAAATCAAAAATCAGAAGAGGTTCCTTTTGGACCTCTCTTGTCCCGTCTCTGGCCAACACAATGATAAGAATGAAGGGACTTATTTCCAGCGGGCAAACAGAGTTACAGACCAGCCAACAGCAACTGCTGGAACAGCTGAACCTGATGCTGTGCATTTTTGAGAAGCAGACTTACAACATCAATAATCCATTTACTCACTACAGGGCACTGAAACAAGGCTTGAAAGCACATGAATGCTTAATTCATGTTGACTTTTCAGAGAATTACCTCTGCAAGTACGGCACAGGTAAGCCTCTTTGAGGTAAGCCAAGACAAGGTTGCCCCGAATGGATTGGGAGGGACCCTGAAGAGGACGGCTGACAGTCTTGTCAGCAAGGGGACAGATATTCCTGATGCTTCGGAGCTGTTTTCTGTGTTGAGCAAGACGAATACAGAAATTCTGTTGTTTCTTTTTGTGGAAGAGGGAGCAGTGTCAGAGATGCCCAAGGATGTGCCACCGGTTCCATCTACGATGAAGATGTATCAGGCAGTAAATCTAGGCCAATGGAGAGCTGACCTACAGGGATGTCAGCTGCTTGTGCACAGCAAGACAACATCTGAACTGTGAGTGCTTTAATGCAAAGCATTTCACATTCAATCAACAGAAGGCTCCCACGACCACAGAAAATCAGTGGCAAAGTCCCGAGGTTGTTGGCAAATGGTGTGTGCTGAAGTACGACGGTCAACTGTACCCTGGCATCATCACAGACAAACAACACACGTGTTAAGGTTTGTTGTATGAAAAGGATTGGGGCCAACAGGTTTTGCTGGCCAGCCCGCGAAGACATCCTTTGGTACCCGTTTCAAGACATCCTGTGTACCATCCCACCAGTGAGGCAGCTCACAGCTCGTTACATGGAAATTGACAACAAAGTCTGGGTCAAACTAGAAACTGTTTCTTATAAAAGACAAGTTTTTGTTTATTAATTGATTGCAATTCTGTATGAAATACAATTGTCATGTTGTGTTTTATATGCAGAAAATAGTATTTTCAAGTTAATCTTAGGTACTGGTAGTCAATGTAGAGATCTGAAGATTAATATGCTTAATATGCTCAGCTTTTTTTTTTGTTTCAACTTTTTAGCTACAGATATATATATTTTTTAACATCTAACCAAATATTTATTTAAAATACCCAATTTATTGAGGGAAAAACAAATAAACTTTGAATTGATATTTAAACAGTTTAAAGGTAACAGGACTGAGAACAGGACTGAGAAAATGCAACCTTCTTCCATTTAGAAACCTTGTAAAAAAATATAAAAAAATTGCCTGAGATTGACCATTACACATTTTGAATAGTTAAACGTGTGTTATTAGATACAGTGCTGAAAAAAGATAAAGAATTACGTTTAATTTTGAAAAGTTGCAACATGCAAATGGCACCGATTTGGCGGCATGGCCCAGATACTGCTACCTGACAGATAGCTAGGTAGAGGCTATCTAGAACTGGCAGTGGTAGCTACTAGCTAGCCAACTAGCTGCTAGTAGTTCATTCACTTCAGTTGTGAGGGGATGAAACATTCGCTACTAGCTCAGCACTGGGAATAAATAAAAATGTGAAACACACACAGACAGCTGCCTCTGTTCACCTCCACCATGCTGGTCCTATACGCCAGCCTTTACACAGCCTGTCCGCACGATTTGTGGTGTCCGTGTCGTGCGGTCATAAATCCAGCAGTCTGAAACCGTAAAACTTTACCCAACCGCTCTGAGGCGTCCACATAGTCCTAAAGGACATCACTGCCACGTTTTGTATTACAGTGCAATGATAAAACTGGGGTGGCCAAAAATGCAATTCCAGAGTGTGTGTGGGGGGGGGGTTCATGTCCCTCCCATCCCCAGTCTAGTGCCTAGACTGGTGCAAAACATATGGTGGAAGGAAACTCTCTCGCCCATGTTTACACCAATCCAATGCTTTTCATCGTTAGTAGTACATGTAAGAAAATCAAGTTAGCCACCTAGACATTTTTTCCCTGTTAGCTAGTTATGGCTAGTGATAGTGATGCACAAGCTAGGCTTTTTTGAAACATCGACATCCCCTTTTTTGAAACATGAACATATTCCATGATTGTTTTTATTTGATTTCAGTTGGTTTTGGAGTCAAAATAATCGTTTCAGTATAGTTTTAGTCTTTCAAACGTGTCTCTTAATTATTTTATTTGTTTACTAAATACTTTTTTAATGATGTGTTTCAGTTTTAGTTGACTATAATATAGTTAAGAAAGCTATAGCCTCTATTGTCTAGTGCAATGTATGAATTGCTGGCACGTGTGCCTAACATTAACTGTAAACTTAGCAAGCAGTTCTTTATCAACAGATAGTTTGTTGATAATTTGGCCATCTGTAGAGCATCTATCCAAATAAAGTGTGACCAAAATTTACTCTGTGGGTCTTGTGATTGACCATCCATAACACCTATGTCAGAACACAGGTCATTGACCTCTAACCCTTATGGGCAGCTCTGTAAATCTGAAAAAATGCTAAATTCAATTGGGTTGGTACAGAGTAGGCCTACTGTGGTAGAGAAGGAGGACAGGGAGGAGAAATTGCAGCGCTGGCATTCTGTGCGTCGATCAAATGGAAGATTGAGTGATGAGAGAAATGAACAGAGAAGAGCTTTATACATTGTAGCAGACACTCCTATCCAGAGTGACTTACAGGAGCAATTAGGGCCAAGTGATTTGTTGAAGGGCACATCAACAGATTTATTTTTCATAGAGTCAGGTTGGGGATTCAAACCAGCAACCTTTTGGTTACTGGACTAATGATTTTAACCGCTAGGCTACCTGCCAGCCCGGAACTAAAGGGGAACTGTAGCGGAGGTCTTGTCTCACAGGAAAATGTTGATTAGGATTTAAGACTCATCAAAATGATGATATGCGTACGACGTCTCAGTCTCACTCATCTCTACGCCATGTTCTACTTGAGCAGCTTTAAGTGCATACTTGTGTTTAGATCCCTTGTGTACACTGTAAATGTGCAGGATTGTGACTTCAATATTGATTTGGTGCTGCATCCATCTCCTTTTCCCCTCAGTTACCAACAGATGTCACTGCAGATGTATCATTCGGGCAAAGCTGTGTACGTATAATGTAGGTAGGCAGGCACACACTCACACACCCGTACACACATGCGCACGCACACACATAACCCTCCTCAGCCCCCGAGCTCCTGTCAAGCCCCCCCACCACACACACACACACAGCCTCATCCTCTGTGGTTCTGTTGGGTGGGATTCGAGGATGTAATGAGAAACAATATCACACATGGACAGACACTCTTAATTACAGCTTTAGATGAAGTTCACCTCAGGTAGATTTTCATTCAGCAGGAGCAGAAAGAACATCCAGACCTTGGGTGAATAATCAAGCTGTGATTTATTCAGTATAATAGTAGAGGCCTGCAGATACATGCTATGCAACCCAGGGCCTGAGACAAAGCACTCCCCTTTCATCTGTCTGCTGTGATGACATAGTACTTATGAAGAGAGCTACCTTCACTTGTTTAAACATGAAACACGTGAAAATCGGTAATGCGTCACTCAGAAAAGCCATGTTCTTTTCCTCTTCAGGCGAATTGTTGTTTCTTAGCTTTGAAATAAGTTAAAGGACATCGGGGTCGAAACTCTTTCAGGCTGAGTAGTGAGACATCTCTTACTGACCTAAAACCCTTGTGTTAAGATTAGTCTCACCAGGATATTAAAACAACATCACTTTGATTACTAGATCCCACACTGTAGTACTTGTCTCCTCAAGTGCAAGCAAGAAAACAACTGAACGGAGATATGAAGGAAACAAAGTTAGGTAAGAACTGAAGCAGTGTGCCTTCCAATTCACCTCGGTGACAGTGTTTCACAGTGTGACGCAAAGCACGGTCTGCCCTCTACTCAGTCCAAACAAAATGCCTTTTATTGATTAGAATTAACCGTCAGGCTCACACATAATTATAGGTTACTGTGATATTTCCTTTCAGCTCTACGGTAAATAGTGACTGCTAATAAAAAGCCAATCCCATAACCCATCATCAGGGATTCTAATGAGTTGGATTACTGCCAATGATATTTTCTCCCATTTGACGCCGTTTCAGCATAGGAGAATTTAATGACTGTGGTAATTATGCACCCCAAACATAATCTTGAATTAATGTACAAAAATGGGGAGGAACATTTTCTTTTCCCCCAGGCATCTGCTGCTGTGAGGCTGACTATGACGTTTTCGGATCAGGATGTTATAAATGCATTTATTTTTGGGAAAAAGCTTTTCTGGAATATAATTTTGCCCTACAATGATTTTAAGTGCAAGACTAATTGCTATAATTTATAAATATTACATCATGACACTGAAAAAGGATTACAGAATTAAAACTCCATATCTCATTAATATCTATGAGAGGAGTCGCTATACTTGTTATTCATAAATCATGAATTAGCTCGTTAGAATGCTAAAGAAAATTAAATTAAAGATGGGGAAGTAAAAGTTAAACCGCCAGCTGTCCGTGTGCGTGATTAGGGCTCAGTCCACACCAACATCAGAGTCACAGACACTTTTGTTATTAGCAAAGTAAACAGTCACTTTTCAGCAACCTCTGTTTTGTGTTTATAGTGATGCAACTGCACTGTCTTACAAATGCGATAGTCATACAATAAAATGTACGGACAGAATTCCTGTTTGAAAATCTACTTAATCAATGTAAACCGGAACTGGTACACGTACAGCTGTCTAAGAAGCGAAAGACACACAAACAAGCAAAGCAAATATCCATCACATTTGTTTCATCAACCTACAGTAGATTAAAGAGCTAATTCTTGTTTGAGTTAACAAAATGCCACACACTTAATAAACAAGCCTTAAGCACTTTGGGGAGCAGTCTCTCTCCACCCTCTCCCTTTTCCTCTCCCTCTCCCTCTTTCTCTCTTCACCCTCTCTCTATCTCTCTACTTCTCTCTCCCTCTCGCCCCCCCCCCCTCCCTTTCTCTGCAGCACAATGTAAGCTTCAGGGGGCTATGTACGGGAAAACTTTAATTAGTTTTCCAAATGACTTCAGTGAGTGGGATGACAAGCATTTGTTCTCTTTTAAGCATTGAAGCCGTGGGGCACTCACTATTGCTCGTGTGAATTAGACAAGTTAGAAAAGTTACCATCACCTGTCTGGTAACCTTAGAAAAACCATGTTGGGCAAGTGTTTAAGGGGGAAACTAAATGGTAAAATGACTGTGAAACATGAAATGACAGGAGCTTGTGGAGCTCTTCCTTTGGGAAAGAAAGGACAGCAGAGTGATGAAACTTGTGTTGTTCTGAGTACAGAGGCGGCATGAAGAGCAGAGCTTAGATCAGTGAAAGGTCAGTGTGGATCACCAGAGGGGACACCTTTAACTTAAAAACCAAACACAACACAGGTAAGCTTCAGCTTGGCACTCTGTCAGGGTCGACTGGTGTTTTTGTATCTTTTAAAGGGCATTAAGTGGTAAAGGAAAGGCAGCACTTTAGTCCGTGCCAGTCTTTATTGACTATATTGTTAAGGTTGGCTTTTAAAGCTCGGACGGCCCTGTATAAAAACAACAACAAGCAAGACAAAGCTTTTCACTTCCTGCCTCAAATGTCAGAGCTATCTGTTCTCCCCATGTTCTCTCTTATCTTGTATCTTTTTTTAAAAATTCTGACTAGCTTGACTTACATTACAGTGAATCCAGCAGAAGGACAAATAAAATGGTCAGACAAGGCTAGCTAAGCCCGCCTGACATTTGAAAGCTTCTGTAAAGGCTGGTCTCCTCACGTCTCACTCTGATTCCATTGTGTTGCCCCATTACCAGATCCATTAGAGACCCTTTTGGCTAGTGGCCCTGGAACATGTGGACAGAATGGAGATGGAATCAGTGCTATATCTGCCTAGCTAGCACAATGGCTACAACAATTGACATAGTTAGAATACAAAACCTTTTTGTGTTTATAAGACGTGTTTTTGATGCATCCATCTCCATCACTATATCAGGATGTCTGGAGCTTGACCGAATATGGCCACACAAGATCCAGGTGCGATTTGGATTGGCATATCCATGCGAGAGACATTTACTAGTTAGAATGTTTTTTTTTTCTTCAGTTTTTTCTCTAACACTGATGTTCCCCAACACATTGGTAGAGGGTAGGCAGAGCTGCTCTAGTCTACATAGGCAGAGTGTGGAGATGAAGGGGAGCTGTCCATAGTCCTGCAGGGAAATGTCTATGCTGTCCCCTTTAAGAGAGTTCTAGTGGTGCTGAAATGGATTCAACTAGAGCTAATACTGCAGCTACAATTCATACTATATTTTTTTTTATCACCACTATCATTATAATTTCTACAGTGTACTATCTGTAGGGAAGGACCCAGATGGGTATTCATAGTTGGATGTGATGTCAAGCCCAGCTTGTAATTTTCTTTACAGAATGTGCATAACAAGGAAGTGACTACAGGGGATTTGGGGTGGCATAGCCTTCGTTATCTGTTTTTTAAAAGTATTTGGCACTCTTTTCCCCCCTTGCTCCCAACACCTTTTCATTCCCCTTCCCTTAGTGTTTGGCCCTAAGTTTGTTCTATTCACTGCTTTAGCACACTCTGCCAACCCGGATGTTCTAGCTGTGTCTGAATCCTGGCTTAGGAAGACCACCAAAAATTCAGACATTTTAATTCCAAACTACAACATTTTCAGACAAGATAGAACTGCCAAAGGGGGCGGTGTTGCAATCTACTGCAAAGATAGCCTGCAGAGTTCTGTCCTACTATCCAGGTCTGTACCCAAACAATTTGAACTTCTACTTTTAAAAATCCACCCCTCTAAAAACAAGTCTCTCACCGTTGCCGCCTGCTATAGACCACCCTCTGCCCCCAGCGGTGCTCTGGACACCATATGTGAACTGATTGCCCCCCATCTATCTTCAGAGTTCGTGCTGCTAGGCGACCTAAACTGGAACATGCTTAACACCCCAACCATCCTACAATCTAAACTTGATGCCCTCAATCTCACACAAATTATCAATGAACCTACCAGGTACCTCCCCAAAGCCTTAAACACGGGCACCCTCATAGATATCATCCTAACCAACTTCCCCTCTAAATATACCTCTGCTGTCTTCAACCAAGATCTCAGCGATCACTGCCTCATTGCCTGCATTCGTAATGGGTCAGCGGTCAAACGACCTCCACTCATCACTGTAAAACGCTCCCTGAAACACTTCTGCGAGCAGGCCTTTCTAATCGACCTGGCCGGGGTATCCTGGAAGGATATTGATCTCATCCCGTCAGTAGAGGATGCCTGGATATTTTTTTTAAATGCCTTCCTAACCATCTTAAATAAACATGCCCCATTCAAGAAATTTAGAACCAGGAACAGATATAGCCCTTGGTTCTCCCCAGACCTGACTGCCCTTAACCAACACAAAAACATCCTATGGCGTTCTGCATTAGCATCGAACAGCCCCCGTGATATGCAGCTGTTCAGGGAAGCTAGAAACCATTATACACAGGCAGTTAGAAAAGCCAAGGCTAGCTTTTTCAAGCAGAAATTTGCTTCCTGCAACACTAACTCAAAAAAGTTCTGGGACACTGTAAAGTCCATGGAGAATAAGAACACCTCCTCCCAGCTGCCCACTGCACTGAAGATAGGAAACACTGTCACCACTGATAAATCCACCATAATTGAGAATTTCAATAAGCACTTTTCTACGGCTGGCCATGCTTTCCACCTGGCTACTCCTACCCCGGACAACAGCACTGCACCCCCAACAGCAACTCGCCCAAGCCTTCCCCATTTCTCATTCTCCCAAATCCATTCAGCTGATGTTCTGAAAGAGCTGCAAAATCTGGACCCCTACAAATCAGCCGGGCTAGACAATCTGGACCCTTTCTTTCTAAAATTATCTGCCGAAATTGTTGCCACCCCTATTACTAGCCTGTTCAACCTCTCTTTCGTGTCGTCTGAGATTCCCAAAGATTGGAAAGCAGCTGCGGTCATCCCCCTCTTCAAAGGGGGGGACACTCTTGACCCAAACTGCTACAGACCTATATCTATCCTACCGTGCCTTTCTAAGGTCTTCGAAAGCCAAATCAACAAACAGATTACCGACCATTTCGAATCTCACCATACCTTCTCTGCTATGCAATCTGGTTTCAGAGCTGGTCATGGGTGCACCTCAGCCACGCTCAAGGTCCTAAACAATATCTTAACCGCCATCGATAAGAAACATTACTGTGCAGCCGTATTCATTGATCTGGCCAAGGCTTTCGACTCTGTCAATCACCATATCCTCATCGGCAGACTCGACAGCCTTGGTTTCTCAAATGATTGCCTCGCCTGGTTCACCAACTACTTCTCTGATAGAGTTCAGTGTGTCAAATCGGAGGGTCTGCTGTCCGGACCTCTGGCAGTCTCTATGGGGGTGCCACAGGGTTCAATTCTTGGACCGACTCTCTTCTCTGTATACATCAATGAGGTCGCTCTTGCTGCTGGTGAGTCCCTGATCCACCTCTACGCAGACGACACCATTCTGTATACTTCCGGCCCTTCTTTGGACACTGTGTTAACAACCCTCCAGGCAAGCTTCAATGCCATACAACTCTCCTTCCGTGGCCTCCAATTGCTCTTAAATACAAGTAAAACTAAATGCATGCTCTTCAACCGATCGCTACCTGCACCTACCCGCCTGTCCAACATCACTACTCTGGACGGCTCTGACTTAGAATACATGGACAACTACAAATACTTAGGTGTCTGGTTAGACTGTAAACTCTCCTTCCAGACCCATATCAAACATCTCCAATCCAAAGTTAAATCTAGAATTGGCTTCCTATTTCGCAACAAAGCATCCTTCACTCATGCTGCCAAACATACCCTTGTAAAACTGACCATCCTACCAATCCTCGACTTTGGCGATGTCATTTACAAAATAGCCTCAAATACCCTACTCAACAAATTGGATGCAGTCTATCACAGTGCAATCCGTTTTATCACCAAAGCCCCATATACTACCCACCATTGCGACCTGTACGCTCTCGTTGGCTGGCCCTCACTTCATACTCGTCGCCAAACCCACTGGCTCCATGTCATCTACAAGACCCTGCTAGGTAAAGTCCCCCCTTATCTCAGCTCGCTGGTCACCATAGCATCTCCCACCTGTAGCACACGCTCCAGCAGGTATATCTCTCTAGTCACCCCCAAAACCAATTCTTTCTTTGGCCGCCTCTCCTTCCAGTTCTCTGCTGCCAATGACTGGAACGAACTACAAAAATCTCTGAAACTGGAAACACTTATTTCCCTCACTAGCTTTAAGCACCAACTGTCAGAGCAGCTCACAGATTACTGCA
Organism: Oncorhynchus kisutch; assembly: GCF_002021735.2. Lineage (NCBI taxonomy): Eukaryota > Metazoa > Chordata > Actinopteri > Salmoniformes > Salmonidae > Oncorhynchus > Oncorhynchus kisutch. The sequence goes on along the minus strand of NC_034190.2, from coordinate 48,207,065 downwards.
CCTGTACATAGCCCACCTATAATTTAGCCCAAACAACTACCTCTTTCCCAACTGTATTTAATTTTAATTTATTTATTTATTTTGCTCCTTTGCACCCCATTATTTTTATTTATACTTTGCACATTCTTCCATTGCAAAACTACCATTCCAGTATTTTACTTGCTATATTGTATTTACTTTGCCATCATGGCCTTTTTTGCCTTTACCTCCCTTCTCACCTCATTTGCTCACATTGTATATAGACTTGTTTATACTGCATTATTGACTGTATGTTTGTTTTTACTCCATGTGTAACTCTGTGTCGTTTTATCTGTCGAACTGCTTTGCTTTATCTTGGCCAGGTCGCAATTGTAAATGAGAACTTGTTCTCAACTTGCCTACCTGGTTAAATAAAGGTAAAATAAATAAAATAAAATAAAGGTGTGGAAGTTCTGAATATGTTAATGTTTCTGTGTCTGTAAATGTGTTCATTTTTTTATGTGGTGAGATTTGAAACAGGGTCACTCATGTTTGTGAAATATTAAAGGTGGTCTGGCGCTTATTTCATGTTTGTGGTATTTTAAAGGGGGTCTGGCACTCATTTCATGTTTGCGGTATTTTAAAGGGGGTCTGGCGCTCATTTCATGTTTGCGGTATTTTAAAGGGGGTCTGGCGCTAATTTCATGTTTGCGGGAATTTAAATGGGGTCTGGCGCTCATTTTATGTTTGTGGTATTTTAAAGGGGGTCTGGCGCTCATTTCATGTTTGAGGTATTTTAAAGGGGGTCTGGCGCTCGTTTCATGTTTGTGGGAATTTAAAGGGGGTCTGGCGCTCATTTTTTGTTTGTGGTATTTTAAAGGGGGTCTGGCGCTCATTTCATGTTTGCGGTATGTTAAAGGGGGTCTGGCGCTCATTTCATGTTTGCGGTATTTTAAAGGGGGTCGGGCTCTCATTTCATGTTTGTGGGAATTTAAATGGGGTCTGGCGCTCATTTTTGTTTGTGGTATTTTAAAGGGGGTCTGGTGCTCATTTCATGTTTGTGGTATTTTAAAGGGGGTATGGTGCTCATTTCATGTTTGCGGTATTTTAAAGGGGGTCTGGCGCTCATTTCATGTTTGTGGTATTTTAAAGTGGGTCTGGCGCTCATTTCATGTTTGTGGGAATTTAAATGGGGTCTGGCGCTCGTTTCATGTTTGTGGCTCTTTTCATGTCTCCTAGCTGGAAGCTAATTAAGCTGGATCCTGACAGCCCAGGGTGCTCCACTAGTTTCTCAGCTCCAGGGATTTCTCCAACATCAGGCCATACTGTACTTTACTGTCAAATGATTGGTGAATACATACCTGCATGTACTAACAAAGTAAATCGGTCTTCAAATATAATACAGAGGTTTCAATTTCAGTTTATTATTCAGTAAACTGTTTCACCATTTGAGACAGTAAATGAGTGTAATATAAATACTTAAAGTGTAAGGAGCTCTAAATAGAGTTTTAGGTATTTACTTCTGAAAAATACATGTGCAAATGTAGGACAGGTGCAACCAAGTCTCAAATTGGTAGTGTTGGGAGGGGTGGAAGTGAAATCATAAATCATCAAGCAACCAGAGAAATTCCACCCGTATGAGATATAGATGTCTGTGTTTTCATAAATTGTTGAAGATTGACAGAGATCAGATGACATTCTCCTGTCAGTCTCTCTGGCAGAACTTCTGCTAAGTTCCCATGCTCACATTTCACATTTCCATCGCTTAGACATTATCACTGTTCTTTCCAGGGAGAAAACAGCCCTGAAATGGGGTCCTTTTCCCCTTTCCTGTTTCCACAGTTTGACATCGTATTTGCACATTACTGAGCCACATAAACATTCCCTCTGTAGTTAGTTTCAACATTTCCTTAGAGAGAGAGTGTGAGAGAGAGGGGGGAGGGAAGGAAGGAGAGCTCTACTCATTGTGCTTATGAGTCAAATAGCTCCGATTCTTTTGCTGTAAAAAGGAGGTTCAGCAAACTTCTACAAACACCCTCTCCCTGATGACTGATGGTGGTAAACACACACACACACATGTATGCACGCACACATTGGGGAATGTGTACATGTTTGTGTGTGTGTGTGCATGTGTGTGTTTGTTTGTGTTTTAACATTGTAGGAATGTTGTACGGTTCAATGTGTGTATGTGCGTGTGGTATGGGTTGGAATGGAGAAAAGAGAAACAAACAGGACTGACAGGAGTGGATGAATTGAAAGGACTTCCTTATGTGTGATGATCACCAGGATACGTAATGACCCAAATATGCTCTTTACATCTGGAGTTGCCTCTCTAATCCTTATCCTTTATAAGAGATTGCTCCTGAATGCTGATAGCTCAAAACATATCATTCTAGATTCCCCCAGAACACTGTGGGGAAAAGTAGGAAAATAAACAGAAAAAGTTCAAAGTTAGGGAACAAAATACTCTTCCCCCCCCCCTCCCCATTGTCTGACGGCTGCTTTCAATGCATTCCAAAACTTTGATAGTCTGGTTCAAATGAACACTTCATAGTTGTTGATTTTCTTTCTTACATTTTTGTGTATGTCAGTCGTCTTGAACCATGCCAATTTGTATAATTGACTCCCACTTAAAAGGCTGTATTTAATATTTCTAGAGGATGAAATATGCAAATCTGAGAAGTATTTAGGATTGTGTATTTGGAACAAATAGAGGAGTTTATTTTGCCCCCAGACACCGCCTGAAAGTGAAATTAGGGCATTAAAAACTTCGTATGGCTGCAGTGGCAGTATTGAGTAGCTTGGATGAAAAGGTGCCCTGAGTAGTAAACTGCCCACTCCTCAGTCCCAGTTGCTAATATATGCATATTATTATTAGTATTGTATAGAAAACACTGAAGTTTCTAAAACGTTTTGAACGATGTCTGTGAGTATAACAGAACTCATATGGCAGGAAAAACCTGAGAAGAAATCCAAACAGGAAGTGGGAAATCTGAGGTTAGTCGATTTTCAACTCAGCCCCTATTGAATACACAGTGGGATGTTGGTTATGTTGCACTTCCTAAGGCTTCCACTAGATGTCAACTGTCTTTAGAAACTTGTTTGAGGATTCTACTGTGAAGGGGGAGAGAATGACAGCTGTTTGACTAAGGGGTCTGCCAGCAGTCATCCGCTGGTCACGCGCATTTCACATGAGAGGTTGCTCGTGCTCCTTTGCTTTTCTGAAGACAAAGGAATTCTCCCGTTGGAATATTATTGAAGTTTTATGTTAAAAACATCCTAAAGATTGATTCCATACATCGTTTGGCATGTTTCTACGGACAGTAATGGAACTTTTTGACATTTCATCTGCTCCTAGTGAACGCGCTTCGTGACTTGGATTTGTTTACCAAACGCGCTAACAAAAGTAGTAATTTGGACATAAATGTGAAACTGGGATTCCTGGGAGTGCATTCTGATGAAGATCATCAAAGGTAAGTGAATATTTATAATGTTATTTCTGATTTCTGTTGACAACATGGCGGATATCTCTATTTGTTTTCTGAGCGCCGTTCTCAGATTATTGCATGGTTTGCTTTTTCCGTAAAACGTTTTTGAAATCTGACACAGCGGTTACATTAAGGAGAAGTGTATCTATATTTCCATGTCTAACACTTGTATTTTCATCGACATTTATAATGAGTATTTCTGGAAAATGATGTGGCTCTCTGCAATATCACCGGATGTTTTTGGAACTAGTGAACATAACGCGGCAATGTATACTGAGATTTTTTTATATAAATATGCACTTTTCAAACAAAACATACATGTATTGTGTAACATGAAGTCCTATGAGTGTCATCTGATGAAGATCATCAAAGGTTAGTGATTAATTCTATCTCTATTTGTGCTTTCTGTGACTCCTCTCTTTGGCTGGAAAAACAGCTGAATTTTTCTGTGACTTGGTGGTGACCTAACATAATCATTTGTGGTGCTTTCGCTGTAAAGCCTATTTGAAATCGGACACGTTGGTGGGATTAACAACAATATTACCTTTAAAATTGTATAAGATACATGTATGTTTGAGGAATTTTAATGATCAGAAATCTGTTCAGAAATCTGTAGGCTGTTCAACAACATTTGAAATGTAGAAAGTGAAGTGAAAAAGTGTGATTTGTTGCTTTCCCTTCTACATTCACAGATGGTGTTTGAGTATTTGTCAAGATACAGGCTTATCTAAAGTATTTCTGTGAATGTTTTGTCATCGATAGAAAGTTATTGATAAACTTTGCAAAAACTTTTGAAACTAAGTGTTCCACTTCTAATTGTAAGTCCATCAATGCTTTCACTTATTCAAGCACATTTCTTCTTATTCAAGTTGAGAAAACGACAGAGAATGAAGTACAGTCAACAATACAATTTAACCTCACTTTCTATCATTTTTTCTACTGAGCCAATTGTTCGCTAAATTCTCTCTGTATGTAGCTAATGGCTATGAGGGAAACTTCATTACTTTTCCTTTAATAGAACATTCTATAATGCGGAGCCCTTTTGGGATGCCCTCTTAGTAACCTCCCCTACTCTCTTCCTCATTCTCTCTATTTCTTTAGGTCTGCTTAAAAAGCCCTGAAATCTTCCCACCCCCTTCCCTGTCTTGCCCTATCTATCCTTCCCCTTCACCTGTTCCACCCCAGGCCTGCATGCTCTCTGGCTGTGGCCCCACCTTCATCCTACTGCTTTTAATCAGCATAAGCCCACTGATTACTGACCCTGTCCAACCAACTTTGTGACCGCTCCCATACCCTGTCACAGTCCACACCACTGATCTTATCTCAAACTTCGCAACCGTCCTCATCTCACAGCTGGCCTCATCATCTCCACCCCCGTACCAGCCTGGAAAACACCTGTCACCCCTTGATGGCGCAGGACGATGTAATTGAAGCACGATCTAATTGCCCGATCTTCAGCTTAAACTCTGTCACTTCTACCCCCTCGTCCCCTCCTCCACGCCAACCCCCTGCCCCAGATCACCCCATGGCACACCTGTCCACTCAGAGTGGTGTCTGTGGCCCTCCCTTCCTCCCTCGCCGTGCTCAGCAGCTAACTTCGGGTTGACGGGCCGGACGACAAGACGTGGCGAGATGGGGACGACCTATGACCTGGATGCGGATCAGTACCGACGGGGCACGATGCGCCACCTGAGCCAATTAACGTGGGAGCATGTGGTGGCACAGCACAGAGCGGAACCCTGCGCAGGGTGAGCTGCTGCCCCTAATCTCTTAATACCTCACCACCACCTCCAAGGTGACCTCATCAACTGGACACTGTCACTGTACTGTGTGCTGTTACACAGTGACTGGGGAAAAGAGGACTTAGAGACCAAGACCCCACGTACACAGAGACAGCAAAGCCCTGCATGGTTTGGATTATAGTGTTGTTTGTTCACTGGAAGAAAGTATTTTCTGAGTCATCTTTAAAAGTAAAGCAGTGCTGGCCTTAAGAAGCATCATGATTCAAATCAAAGTAAGAAGCTCAATATTTAGCCTGACTGAGAACCTAGTCTTGACACAAACATTTTGATGAAAGTCATTTTGCCGTGAAATACATCAACACGAGAGACAGAGTGACTTTCAAATTTACAAACACTTTTGTTACAGATGCCTGACCGTCAATAGCAAACAAAGTAACACGGGATGAAAGCAGAAAAATTAAGCCAGGCAGAATATTTTTCATTTCCCCACCAAATTGTCTTTGTTTCATGTGTTGCTGCCTGAGTAATTACCAGATATCATTGTGAGCGATATCTCTCCACTCCGATGGACAGGCACTGAGGAAAATGGATGACTATTATCAACAGAAACCCCAAAGGTAGTCACCGTGCAAACATGGCAGATGCATCCAATCTTGATCTGAGCTAAAGGATTCACTTTGAAGAGAACTCTGCCCTTTGGAGTCTGATGCCTTGTTTGAATTTACTTATTTTCAGCCTCTCTCTGTGGAGATATGACCCATCCAAGGGTGCAATATCTGCTTTGTAAACATATCATTCTCTGACAAGCAGATAGTAAGAGGTTGAAGTCAGTTTTGCCCTCAGACAAAATAGACTCAGACAGATAAACAAATCAAGAGCAGACACCGGGAGAGAAAAAGAAACGCACGCAATTCTCCATCATCATCTCCCATATCACCAAGATATGCACGCACTGTTCCTTTCTTCCAGTATGTCCACCCCCTTTCCATTCTCTCACTCTCTCTCCAGCCTGCATGTCACGCCTTGGTCTTAGTATTTTATGTTTTCTTTAATTATTTGTTCAGGCCAGGGTGTGACATGGGTTTGTGTGTTGTGTTTCGTATTGGGGTTTGTAGTATTTGGGATTGCGGCTGATTAGGGGTGTTGTATAGGCTTGGCTGCCTGAGGCGGTTCTCAATCAGCAGTCAGGTGATTCTCGTTGCCTCTGATTGGGAACCGTATTTAGGTAGCCTGAGTTTCGCTTTGTCTTTCGTGGGTGATTGTTCCTGTCTCTGTGTAGTGTTCACCAGATAGGCTGTAATAAGTTTCACGTTCCGTTTGTTGTTTTTGTATTTATAAGTTATTTCATGTATCACCGTTTTCTTCATTAAAGATCATGATTAACCACCACGCTGCATTTCGGTCCGACTCTCTTTCGACAAATGAAGAACGCCTGTTGTTGTCGATGTTGTTCTATTCCTCTCAACTGTACAGTACTTATTCCCATTGCGCACAACAGGTGCTCTCTGATAACATTACAAAGTAGCCTTCAGAACAACACTATTCGTGCCAAATAATTATGTACAAAAAGTATTTCAGCATATTTTGTGCGTTTTTGTGCGGCTTTATTCTGTGAAAGTACACACAATGTTGTGCGACTTAATTCATAGGAAAATACATTTCTTGGGGGCAAACTTCGGAAACAATCTTTTTCAAATTATTGGAGCAATGTATTTTGGGCAAAGATGTTCTACACTTCCTTTTTTTGTGTCCCACATTTATTTATATATATTTTAAAATGCTTTAACAACCCAATATTGTTAATCAACCAGGTTGTCACCGAAATACTTGTTTTTATTAATGCCAATGCTGTTTTCTATGCTTGTTTTCACTTTTTTACTTAGGGATACTGGTGCTCTGTTGGATTTTATATGTCAGATTTTATGAGGGTTGCCAGATGGAAGTAAAAAGCTGTATTTGTCTGTTTTTTTGTGGTATCGATGAAGGTATTTGATTGGAGAATTGGGACAGATTTTCATGATGGAGAATTAATTCATCAATAAATGTGGGGAAGTAGAAGACCTTAAAGAAAATTGTTAAATTCCCCTGATGCAACTGCATGGTATTTGCAACTATAACGAGCATGGCCTATCATCAATTAAGCCATATCAATGCAGTTAAACAGATTAATGTGAAATAATAAATGATGTTGGCTTACACTTATGGCAATTCCAAGGCTGTTTCATGATGATTATTACGGTCGTGTCAATCATGTCATATACTTAGGCTGTAACCTACTGCCTCTGCCCCGAGGCCTACTAGGCTTTCATGGCAACGCCCGTTAGAGCTCACGTTGCCACGTATGAGCCCTGGTTAGAGTCCCTGTTGCAGCTTTCACTTCCTTCCGCTACATTGGTGGCAGCATTGGGATCACGTCCAGCTCACTTCTAAGTTATGCGATCTAGTGGTGGGAAGCATTGTGTTTTTTAAACATTGGGTTGGGTGTAGTTGAATTGATATATCAGGTGAACAATGAATAAGCAAACAATGGGCGTGATAGAAGTAGTTACTGCAGGTGTGATCAAACCTTACATCAAAGTTGCCTAAAGCTGAACGGAAAGTGCTAGGCCCTGACCAGTTATTCAGAAAAATAATCTCTGTGATTGTCTAATTCACCTAAATTAATATACAAGTGTGGACCCAAAACAAACACAGTCTACACACTTACAAACTTCCTGTTTTAAGGTATTATTACAACCCTGGTGTTCTGTGGTTACAGAAGCTTATATATCTAATTACCTGACAATGATCCACATCATGTGAGTAGAATAAATAATGTAAGTGTGTTATGCAGCAAAATGCAACTATCCTTTTTTTAGGGTGCAAACCAGTAATATGAATCACTGTTGATCCATCCTGATCTGATCTAATGTAGGATTTTCTACGGTCTAGAATCGAGGCCTTTCCCAGTCACGAAGGACCCCTCTTGGTTCTCATTGGCGAAAACTGAACTGAAGTTAGGGGTTATACAGTACCAGTCAAAGCTTGGACACACCTACTCATTTAAGGGTTTTTCTTTATTTTTACTATTTTCTACATTGTAGAATAATAGTGAAGACATCAAACTATGAAATAACACATATGGAATCATGTAGTAACCAAAAAAGTTCAAATATATTTATATTTTAGATTCTTCAAAGTAGCCACCCTTTGCCTTCATGACAGCTTTGCACACTCTTGGCATTCTCTCAACCAGCTACACCTGGAATGCTTTTCCAACAGTCTTGAAGGAGTTCCAACATGCTGAGTACTTGGCTGCTTTTCCTTCAATTTGCGGTCCAACTCATTCCAAACCATCTCAATTAGTTTGAGGTTGGGTGATTGTGTAGGCCAGGTCATCTGATGCAGCACTCCATCACTCTCCTTTTTGGTCAAATATCCCTTACACAGTCTGGAGTTGTGTTGGGTCGTTGTCCTGTTGAAAAACAAATGAAAGTCTAAGCGCAAACCAGATCTGATGGCATATCACTGCAGAATGCTGTGGTAGCCATGCTGGTTAAGTGTGCCTTGAATTCTAAATAAATCACAAACAGTGTCACCAGCAAAGCACCCCCACACCATCACACCTCCTCCTCCATGCTTCATGGTGGGAATTGCATATGCAGTGATCATCAGTTCACCTACTCTGCGTCTCACAAAGACCCAGCGGTTGGAACCAAAAATCTCAAATTTGGACTCATCAGACCAAAGGACAGATTTCCACTGGTCTAATGTCCATTGCTCATGTTTCTTGGTTTGTTGGCAGCAATTCAACCATGAAGATCTGATTCATGCAGTCTCCTCTGAACAGTTGATGTTGAGACGTGTCTGTTACTTGAATTCTGTGAAGACCTTACTTGGGCTGCAATTTGAGGCTGGTTACTATAATGAACTTATCCTCTGCAGCAGAGATAACTCTGGCACTTCCTTTCCTGTGGCGGTCCTCATGAGATTCAGTTTAAAACGTCTTATGGCTGCAGGGGCAGTATTGAGTAGCTTGGATGAAAGGTGCCCAGAGTAAATGGCCTGCTCCTCAGTCCCAATTGCTAATATATGCATATTATTATTATTATTGGATAGAAACCACTCTGAAGTTTCTAAAACTGTTTGAATGATGTCTGTGAGTATAACAGAATTCATATGGCAGGCAAGAACCTGAGAAGAAATCCAAACAGGAAGTGAGAAATCTGAGGTTGGTCGATATTAAACCCAGGCCCTATTGAATTCACAGTGGGATATGGATAAAGTTGCACTTCCTAGGGCTTCCACTAGATGTCAACCATCTTTAGAAACTTGAATGAGGCTTCTACTGTGTAGTGGGGCTGAATGAGAGGGGAATGAGTCAGGTTACTGGCAGAGAACCATTTCCTGGTCATGCGTATTTCACATGATATCGACCTGGGTTCCATGGCTCCTCTACACACAACGAATTCTCCGGTTGGAACTTTATTGAAGATTTATGATAAAAACATCCTAAAGATTGATTCTATACTTAGTTTGAAATGTTTCAAGACCTGTAATGTAACTTTTTGAAGTTTTTGTCCGAAGTTATGCCTGACCTGTGCGAGCGTTTGGATATGTCTACCTAACGCCCTAACAAAAGTAGCTACTTGATCATAAATAATGGACATTATCGAACAAATCAAGCATTTATTGTGGAACTGCGATTCCTGGAAGTGCATTCTGATGAAGATCAACAAAGGTAAGGGAATAGTTTGCTTTTTCTGTAAAGTATTTTTGAAATCTGACACAGCGGTTGCATTAAGGAGAGGTATATCTATATTTCCATGTCTAACACTTGAATTTGCATCGACATTTATAATGAGTATTTCTTTTAAATTATGTGACTCTCTGCAATATCACCGGATGTTTTTAGAACTAGTGAACGTAACGCGCCAATATAAACTCAGATTTTTTTATATAAATATTAACTTTATCAAACAAAACATACATGTATTGTGTAACATGAAGTCCTATGAGTGTCATCTGATGAAGATCATTAAAGGTTAGGGATTAATTTTATCTGTATTTGTGCTTTTTGTGACTCCTCTCTTTGGCTGGAAAAGTGGTTGAGTTTTTCTGTGGAATCGGACACTGTGGTGGGATTAACAAGAAGATTACCTTTTAAAACGGTATAAGATACATGTATGTTTGAGGAATTTTAATTATGAGATTTCTGTTGTTTTGAATTTTGCGCCCTGCACTTTTACTGGCTGTTGTCATATCGATCCCGTTAACGGGATTGCAGCCCTAAGAAGTTTTTAATCATATCGCTTGATCGTTTTTGCAACTGCACTTGAAGAAACTTTCAAAATTCTTGAACTTTTCCGAATTGATTTCTCTTGATCGACTCTTTTGTCTTTGCTCTAGCTGCGGGCGATTCCCTGATCCACCTCTAAGCAGACGACACCATTCTGTATACTTCCTGCCCTTCCTTGGACACTGTGCTATCTAAGCTCCAAACGAGCTTCAATGCCATACAACACTCCTTCCGTGGCCTCCAACTGCTCTTAAACGCTAGTAAAACCAAATGCATGCTTTTCAACCGTTCGCTGCCTGCACCCGCTCGCCCGAATAGCATCACCACCCTTGATGGTTCCGACCTAGAATATGTGGACATCTATAAGTACCTAGGTGTCTGGCTAGACTATAAACTCTCCTTCCAGACTCATATAAAACATCTCCAATCCAAAACCAAATCTAGAATCAGCTTTCTATTTCGCAACAAAGCCTCCTTCACTCACGCCGCCAAACTTACCCTAGTAAAACTGACTATCCTACCGATACTTCCAATACTCTACTCAGCAAACTGGATGCAGTTTATCACAGTGCCATCCGCTTTGTTACTAAAGCACCTTATACCACCCACCACTGTGACCTGTATGCTCTAGTCGGCTGGCCCTCGCTACATATTCGTCGCAAGACCCACTGGCTCCAGGTCATCTACAAGTCCATGCTAGGTAAAGCTCCGCCTTATCTCAGTTCACTGGTCACGATGGCAACACCCACCCATGTTGACATAGCCTTCTATAAAATGTGTTATGAAATAAATGCAGTAATGTACACTAAAAAGTGGAGCCTTGTGTTAAATGCATTATGAAGAATATTGGGCAATGTGGACTCCATGAAATATTAAATGTGTTATGAAGAAAATTGTGTAGGCCTAATGTTGTCTACACAACGAATGGGCATTTCTGTCTACAAGTGCACCAGTATCCCAAAGTATTAAGCGAAATCAAATATAGAAAACAGTATTGGCATTAATAATAAATTAAAATAAAAACTTAAACTATTGTATTATAATTATTTTTGTGACAAAATATTAATAAATGTGGGATACAAAAAAAGGCAGTGTAGAACACCATTGCCCATCATGCATTGCAAAATATTGTTCCGAAGTTTGCAATGACAAAATGTATTTTTATATGAATGAAGTAGCTCAAAAAGGTTTATTTTCACATGATTTAAGCCACACAAAAATGCACAAAAAAGCACGAAATATTTCAGTGTGTCACACCCTGACCATAGTTTGCTTTGTATGTTCTATGTTTTGTTTGGTCAGGGTGTGATCTGAGTGGGTATTCTATGTTGGATGTCTTGTTTGTCTGTTTCTGTGTTTGGACCTGATATGGTTCTCAATCAGAGGCAGGTGTTAGTCATTGTCTCTGATTGGGAGCCATATTTAGGTAGCCTGTTTTGTGGGTGATTGTTCCTGTCTTTGTGTTTGTTACACCAGATAGGGCTGTTTTCGGTTTTCACGTTTCTTGGTTTTGTATATTGTTCATTTATCATCTTCATTAAAGATGTATCAAAATAACCACGCTGCGTTTTGTTCCGCCTCTCCTTCAACAGAAGAATCCCGTGACACAGTGTGAGATTGTGTTGTTCAGAAAGACCACTCTGCTGTGTGTGTGTGCAAACATGCATGCCTATGTGGTTGGTTGTTTGTATGGGTGTGAGGAAAAAGAAGGGGATGGGGAATCCATAGCATTGTCTTTCAATACAGATGATTTTGTTGTAGATAGTATTTAACTTGTCAGAGATCAATTGGGTGTAAGCTCTTGGGTTCCAATTGGTTTCCTATCAAATTAACCAAATTTGAAAACTCTCTGTCATCCTCCAATTCCAATCCCACCATATTTAACCAACATGGTCTCTCCTCTCACCCGCCCCGCCCACTAAGATACGTAATCCTCAACAACACCGATGTGTGAGCAAATCATTAGGAGGATTTCCAGCTCTGGAAAGGCAATTTAGTATCTGGGCTTCATGGACCTGAAAATGTGTTTTTACATTGCACTAATTTGATTTACTTTGCAATGCTAATTATCCAACTGTGATAAATATTAATGAAATCTACATCTCCCCTAGTTTATCATACTCATTCTATTAACTGTATGAGTCAGAATAAATTTCGAAACTCCAACAATTAATTTGTCAACATAAATCTCAGGGTACCAAACACAACAAACCAATGAGTATTAGGGAGGCATTTGAATAACCATTAGCTTGTTTGTAAAGTCGATGTATTAAAATTGATACAAATGACTTAATTGACAACAGGGCCCTGGGCATGAGCGACATAAGTGGTCACTTAAGGCTCCTGGCTGCTAGGGGGCCCCTGACCAAAACATTTTTTTATTTTTATAAAAAAATGTAGGAACTCAGTATGGGTCGCAATTTACAGTTGAGAGATACAATGACCTCCCTGACCTCCAGGGGCCCAAATAAATGTTGTTATTCACTCTCACTCAGATATTATATTAACTTTAGTCATGGCAAAATTTGTAGGATTGCAGATAATTAGCTTTAAAACTTCACAAATGTCTCTCCACCCTGTGGCATAATGACTAGCTTTGCATGAAATTAAGTCTAAAATGAATTTTTTCTTCGCTTTCAAAATGTTGCGAAGGAAGGAGGATGCGGGCAGTTCAAGTTCTATTTCACCGCATAAACGCTTCGCTCAGTCCTTGCAAAAATTATTACCTCAGAATTGCTCTCCAAGGAAGGTGTTTTTGACGGTAACAACATGCTGACGACCTGCTGCTTCAGAAGACTGGAAAGAGAACTTTCTTTACCATATATTTGTCTTTAAGTAAATATTGTTAAATAGGAATAAATAATTTAAGCTGTATTTAGATTGACATTGCTAGCTACTGTACTTATTTACCTCAGCCTGCATAGCCAGACAGTTTTATTTAGCTAATGTTAGCTAGATAGCTAGCAAGCTACTGTAACTCTTATTGGAGCTTTCTGTTTGTATGTAGCTTGCACTTCAATGGCATCCCTCGAGGAGAAATAATTTTATCTTTCCAACCAGGCGAAGTACTATGAAGACACCACTGATCTCGACAAGAGGCACAACATTCAGAGAAATTCACAATTCAGAGTAACGTTAAGCAGTTAACTTCTATTAGATAACTGGACGGATTAAGCTATGTACAACCATTTTTCAACAACCATTTACCATCTAATGTTAGCTAGTTGCTAGCTATACATATAGCTCAGTGTAGGCTGCTGAGGGGAGGCTGGCTCATAATAATGTCTGGAATTGAGTAAATGGAATGGTGTCAAACAAGTGGTTTCCATGTGGTTGATACCATTCAACCACATGGAAACCTCAGCAGCCTCCACTGATATAGTTACAGTACAGTACTAGTCAAAAGTTTGGACACATCTACTCATTCCAGGGTTTTTCTTTATTTGAACTATTTTCTACATTGTAGAATAACATGAAGACATCAAAACTATGAAATAACACATGGAATCATGTAGTAACCAAAAGAATGTGAAACAAATCCAAATATATCTTATATTTGAGATTCTTCAAAGTAGCCACCCTTTGACTTGATGACAGCTTTGCACATTCTTGACATTCTCTCAACCAGCTTCATGAGGTAGTCACCTGGAATGGATTTAAATTAACAGGTGTGCCTTGTTAAAAGTTCAATTGTGTAATTTCTTTCAATCTTAACGTGTTTGAGCCAATCAGTTGTGTTGTGAAAAGATAGGGGTGGTATACAGAAGATAGCCCTATTTGGTACAAGATCAAGACCTTATTATGGCAAGAACAGCTCAAATAAGCAAAGAGACATGACAGTCCATTATTACGTTAAGACATGAAGGTCAGTCAATCTGGAAAAGTTCAAGAACTTTGAAAGTTTCTTCAAGTGCAGTCACAAAAATCATAAAGCACTATGATGAAATTGTCTCTCATGAGGACCGCCACAGGAAAGGAAGACCCAGGGTTACCTCTACTGCAGTGGATAAGTTCAATTGAGTTACCAGCCTCAGAAATTGCAGCCCAGATAAATGTAACAGACACATTTCAACATCCTGTTCAGAGGCGACTGCGTGAATCAGGCCTTCATGGTTGAATTGTTGAAAAGAAACCACTACGAAAAGACACCAATAAGAAGAAGACTTGCTTGGGCCAGTAAACACAAGCAATATACATTAGACCAGTGGAAATCTGTCCTTTGGTCTGATGAGTACAAATTAGAGATTTTTGGTTAAAACCGCCCTGTCTTTGTGCGACGTAGAGTAGGTGAATGGATGGTCTCTGCATATGTAGTTCCCACCGTGAAGCATGAGGTGTGATGGTGTGGGTGTGCTTTACTAGTGACAATGTCTATGATTTATTTAGCATACAAGGCACTCTTAACCAGCATGGCTACCACAGCATTCTGCAGTGATACGCTATCCCATTTGGTTTGCGCTTATTGGGACTATCATTTGTTTTTCAAAAGGACAATGACTCAACACACCTCCAGGCTGTGTAAGGGCTATTTGACCAAGAAGGAGAGTGATGGAGTGCTGCATCAGATGACCTGGCCTAGTCAATCACCCAACCTCAACCCAATTGAGATGGTTTGGGATGAGTTGGACCACAGAGTGAAGGAAAAGCATTCCAGGTGAAGCAGGTTGAGAGAATGCCAAGAGTGTGCAAAGCTGTCATCATGGCAAATGGTGGCTACTTTGATATATATTTCGATTTGTTTAACACTTTTTTGGTTTGGATTACTACGTGATCCCATATGTGTTATTTCATAGTTTTGATGTCTTCACTATTATTCTACAACGTAGAAAATAGTAAAAATAAAGAAATACTCTTGAATGAGTAGGTGTGTCCAAATGTTTGACTGGTACTGTATATGTATGTTATATTGAGGTGTCTAGCTATAAGTTAAACTCGATCAATCAAATTGATAGGCGTTAGCAATTAAGGTATCTTCTCTAGACAGACACAGAGAGGGGGGAGGAAGAAAATTAGGCAGAAAGCATGGAAGTGAGCGTGAGAGTTTACGTCTCTGTCTCCTACCCTGTTCCATTTAACCATACTCCTGTTCTCTGGGAGCTAGTGGTTCTGCCCAACACCCAGCTGTGGATCCACCTGATGTCTTCCATTTCCAACCACCCTCCAACCTTTCATTACATCATCAACTACTGTTGTTGTCGTCATGTTCACATTATCTGCTAAGAAAAGTTTTCGTGCTGTCATAACGGGCACATAATATGTGAGATACACATATGAACTAAAAACACTAGCACTGAAAACACTTAATAGCAGTGCCTGGACTTTGGAGTCTGCTTCTTCAAGTCTCCCTTCTGAGACTGGCTGCCTGTCGAGAACAAGTGACAGGCAGAACCTCCCATCCACACAGCAACCATCTCCTCTATATTGCACACACCAGAATTCAGTATTATAGTCTGATTGCCATGCTAGTGCACCAAAAAATCTGTGAATATAAATGAATGACAGAACTGTACCAAAAACTATCAAAGTTTATGTACTAAAATCTTAAATATTGCCTGTTTGGTTTTCACAGCTGTTTCACAAGATGTCCATTATTGTAAGTTGTACGGTATCCTTTGATGATATTTATTTATTACACATTATTCATTGTTGTATCCTAGGACCTACAATAGATACATATATATTCAACCACAACGGGTGTACTAATGAGCTATGCAAGATATATCTTTTTTTCATGATAGAGGACTATTCTTATTATACTATTTCAGTGTAGATAAGGGAAGGGCAGGAATAAAAACACGACAGACAGACATGCCAGTGTATGAAACCAAGGGATTAGCATATGAATGGAGTGGAAATTAGCTGACTTCGTAATCTGTAGAATAAGCAACTTTAATGTGTCAAACAGATTTACACGTTTTCTTTGACATTTCCCAAAAAGTAAAAAAAAAGTTTAAGACATGGATTTCATGTCGTAATATTTAACAAGGTACCCAAAAGTAGTTTGAATGAATGTTTTCATTTTCTAGCTAAACAAATGTATTTAAATAGTGAAATTGTCGCAGGAATCGGCCTGGTTTGCTTAGCGATGATGAAAAGAACGTCATTTAGGCTGTAATGATCTCCATAATCCTAATCATTAGGTCATCGCGCCGTTGATATAGCAACGGACGCTAATAGTTTATCGAATCCCATTGTAGCGCAGTGGGGGACACTATTTGGACGGGGGGCATTATTTGGCATGACAGGCCCCCAAAAGGCTAGGCCCTTGATTGTCACAGTGCAACAAATATAGCATAGAAAGCTTTAAGAGAATGTCATCTACAGTAATTAGCTTTTTTAGTTGACATTCAATTCTGCACATTCAAAATGTCAGACTTTTTAGTTTAAAACATAGTTATTATGTTTAATTTTGAGGAATGGTTAGACTTTCTGACACTTGCTTGATACACCCAGAGCGATCTTGGATCTCTTCCCAGGAAACCAAAATTAATTCTGTGAAAGCTCCAAGAACATTTGTTAGGTCACGGAAAATGTTCTCATAATGTTCTCATAACATGATTACGGAATGTTTTTATGAAACATTTGCCTGATTCCTAGAACATACCTTATCTGTTCTTTAAAAGGTTCCCAGAATGTTTCATTAGGTTGTGGGAAAAGTCTGGTGAGAACATAGTGGGGACATAACAAAATCTATGTTCCCAAAATGCAAAAACTGTCCAGTTGTGTGGATGATCCTACAATGTTTATTTTACGGTGCAAAACACATTCAACTGATGTTACATGAATGTTCCCAGAACACATTTAGTCTTGTTTTTTTAAAGGTTCCCAGAATGTTTCCTTAGGTTGTGGGAACAGTCTGTTGGGAACAGTAGACATTACATACAGGAAATAAGTTCCCAAAACAAAAAATATGCTCAGATGACACTCATACAATATTTAAGTTAGGTTACACAGGACATTCCTATAATGTTGTAAGACTGTTGACAGAACACCTGGTCTATGTTCTTTAAAGGTTCCCAGAACATTTAATTAAATGATGGTAGTTGTCTGGGATGTTGCAAGAATATTCTTGTGTTATTCACATTGGTTGCACAGAACATTCCCACAATTTCCAAATACTTCTGTTTTTATATCATATTTGTTTTAGGTTTAACATGTCATTCCATTGATTTTCACGCAATATACATTTGACCTTGTATTGGAGGTCCTAAAATTACCACAACATTCTTAACATGCAAATTTGTAGCTCCTTAATAAGGATCGGACCCTTTCCTCCCCCCAT
Source organism: Oncorhynchus kisutch (assembly GCF_002021735.2). Taxonomy (NCBI): domain Eukaryota; kingdom Metazoa; phylum Chordata; class Actinopteri; order Salmoniformes; family Salmonidae; genus Oncorhynchus; species Oncorhynchus kisutch. The sequence goes on along the minus strand of NC_034190.2, from coordinate 48,189,317 downwards.
TTTCTCCTAAAATGACATACCCAAATCTATCTGCCTGTAGCTCAGGACCTGAAGCAAGGATATTCATATGATTGATACCATTTGAAAGGAAACACTTTGAAGTTTGTGGAATTTTAAAATTAACGTAGGAGAATATAACACATTAGATCTGGTAAAAGATGATACAAGGGGAAAAAAATGTGTTTTTTTGTAAAATAAATTGTACCATCATCTTTGAAATGCAAGAGAAAGGCCATAATGTATTATTCCAGCACAGGCAAATTTAGTGTATATGCAAAATTATATGAATGATATCAAATTAGGCACATTTGGGCAGTTCATAACTGTGCACTCTCCTCAAACAATAGCATGGTATTCTTTCACTGTAATAGTTACTGTAAATTGGACAGTGCAGTTAGATTAACAAGAATTTTAAGCCCTCTGCCAATATCAGATATGTCTATGTCCTGGGAAATGTTCTTGTTACTTAGAAACTCACGCTAATCATATTAGCCTACGTTAGCTCAACCGTCCCGATCCTGTAGAAGTTAAAGCATAAGAAGGCAGATTGAAATACATCCCCATTATAATTCTCTCCAAATGTAATGGCAATTCACATTTGAAGGTGATATAGAGACCCATGGCGTTTTTTTATGCTTCATATTTTTACAATCTGCACATTCATAGGACATTTGAACAGCATTTAATCGTACAAACAGAAACATATGTAGAAAAAGTCAAAAGGTGTGAGTATTTTCCCGAAAGCACTGTACCAGTATATTCCTGGGTTAGTTATGTCTAAGGTTGAAATGAAAGCATGGAACTCCTGATTGACCATACTACCATGACTATATACTGAAAACATAAGTTGTAAGAGAGCTTCCCAGGTAGCGCAGAGGATAAAAGACTTGGCTTGTGAACTGAACACTGCAGTTTCAAACCCGACATGTGCAGATTATCAATGTCTAAAGCGTAAAAAAAATATGGATGTGTTTACGTATATGATTAAATGATGCTTAGATGTCCTATGATTAAAATGTGGTGGGTTGATCACCTTGTAGTGTCCTGCAAAAAAAACAGCATAGGCTGGTGACCAGTCTTTGTTGTGTTTCCACTGGTGACCAGACTTTCCTGTGTTTTGGACACATAAGCTGGTCACCAGCATACCAACATCTGCTGGTCACCTGCAAGACCAGCATCAAGTCACATCATGATGGCTTGCAAAGTGATGATTCATTCCTATGGAATCCAGCCTGACTCGGCATATCCACAAATTTGAAAATTTATTCACGCAAAATCTGCATTCAGAATGACTGCCAGGGTTAGAAAGGTGAGTAAATGAGATGACCTGAATGCCCACAAGACTCGTCTGAATGTCCCCCGGTATCAGTTACAAAAATTCATGGCAGTGTATAAGGAGACTGTTTAGTGCCGCTCTCAGATATAGGACAGACACTTCAGAACAAACTTAGTCCCCCCAAAAACTTCTAAATTATCGAGCTTAGTAGAACTCCAACATTTCCCAGTAAAAGACACATCAAACTGGTTAAGCTATTGAAGAATCCATGTTGAACAGGCCAATCCCATGTTGAACAGGCTAATGTCTAACTTCCTAAACATGCTCTTTAGTGATTTACTTTGTTAGTTATACTCAGTTTATTATGTACACCACCCCTTTCACAAACATGGTTTTCTCCTACAGAGAGTCAAGTGGCCATAGCTTGCTATATAAAGCAGGCAGATAGGCATTGAGGCATTAATTTACTGTTCGATTGAAATGTTAGAATGGGCAAAACAAGTGACTGAGGCGTGTGCCGGTTCCAATATCTCAGAAATGGCTGGCTTTTCACGCACAATAGTGTCTAGGGTTTACTGAGAATGGGGCATCAAACAAAAAGCATCCAGTCAGCGCCAGTCCTGTGGGCGAAAGCATCTGGTTGATGAGAGAGGTTGAAGGAGAATGGGAAGAATCGTGGAAGCTAACAGGCGGGTCACAAACAGACAAATAGCGGCGCAGTACAACAGTGGTGGGCAGAACGGCTATTACAGCAGAGGACTGGTTCCACTTCGATCAGCTAAAAACAAGAAAAATCGGCTCCAGTAGGCACTCATCACCAACATTGAGTAGTGGAAAAACATTGCCTGGTTCAATGAATGTCGGTCCCTGTTGCGTATTGCTGATGACAGAGTCAGGATTTGGCTTAAGCAGCATGAGTCCATTGCCCCATCCAGCTTGTTGTCAACAGTACGGGCTTGGCAGTGGTATAACGATGTGGGGAATGTTTTCCTGGCACACGTTAGGTCCATTGAGACCAATACCTTGTAGAAACGAGGAAGGTACAATTCAGGACGCTCTGGAGGCAAAGGGGGTCCGACCCAATACTAGATCGGTATACCCAATAAACTGCCCACTGAGCGTATATCACCTATGTAACTGCACATGGAATGGACTCAAAATGTGATTACTTCCTGTAGATTAGAACGTTAACATTTTTCGTTGACTTCTGCCTGAATCTTCCTTGCACACGTGAAAATTACAGGAAGTCATGTGATCGCTTATTGAGTCTCTTGGTAGACTAGCATGACTGATTCAAGTTTCTCCGGTGATGAAGTTATCCCATTTTCCGTGACAGAAAAATTTTTGAAATGTGGAAAAAACAGAGCAGACAGGATTCCATATTCTATACTTCAGTCTGAGGAATTCTGTTCGCATTAAAATGTGCCTTATGTTACCACACCTTCCCTTTTGTTTGGCTAAGATTCTATAAAGGCTACAGTGGTGTTCTATGTAACCTGAACACACTATGTAACTAACATTAAAGCAGTAACTACACATTCTAGCTATAACAATAACACACATAATCAATACAAATATCCAATATCTAATTACAAGTTATGTCCAGCAGCAATAAGGTCATCCCTTGCTTGCTCGAATGCATCTTCCACCAAAACAAGTTCACGCGCTGAGCAGCAACTAGCTATGTTGGGGTCCAAGAATTTTGTTGGGAAATGGGCAGCGCTGGCTATGTATTTGTGACTTAAGTACCATCAGGATAGACTGAAGGTGATGCTGTTGAATGACACAGACCTATCCAATTGTTTACCAGATCCACATAAAAGTGCAGCGTGCCAGTAGATCACGTGTGCCTTGGATACATACCGTGCGCAACACTGTGTTATCTGGAAATTCCCTCATAAAACAATAAAATAAATGTTTGTTTTTTTGTTTACATTTTTTTCTTGCCATGGGGGAGAGAGAAAACTTTGCCGTTTTAAAGCTAATTTCCTATAATAAAAAAATGTAAGAAGGTTCAATTACTTGTTTGTTACAGGCCAGGAAAATAGATAATGTTTCCTGTAAAACAGGAGAAATTATGAGACAAGAGAAAGATGTCTGGTTTCTTGAAATGTTCTCTCAATAGAATTGAATAAACATATTTAGAAAATTGGGTCAAAGATCAGTTACCTGGTTTATTACAATTGCTTTGTAGAAACATATACATTCACAGTAGTCATTATCAACAGAAAAACATCTACATAACAAATATACATGAACATACAGTACCTGTACTTTCATATCCTAGTTCAGTCTCTATAACAGTACACCTAGGTATTGCTATTCAATGAATTAGTATTTGTACCAAATAAAGGCTATTCACTTGCAAACAGTGCTGGACTAGCATTTAAAATCATAAAATTGTGTGTATATTTGTCCAACATATCTCAACAGGTTAATCACTATAGTAGTGTAAACCTCAATGTTACCCAATGTCACAAGTATTCAATAGTGCAACATATAAATATATAGATCTGTCATCCGGAGCTTAAAAATATATATTTATAATTTCCATTTTAAGTTGTGACACCAGTTTGTTAGGTTCACCTCCATGTTAAATCTTAAAATGTTCTAGCTTCGACAAAACAAAAAATAAATATGCACCGTAACAGAACCGATTAAATATATAGTTAGCAAAAGCTGCAGCTCTAGCCTTTAGCTCAGAGCGGATGTTGCCTGTAATCCATGACTTTGGTTGGGATATGTACACTCCATGACCAAAAGAATGTGGACACCTCGTCGAACATCTCATTCCAAAATCATGGGTATTAATATGGAGTTGATCCCCCTTTGCTGCTACAACAGCCTCCACTCTTCTGGGAAGATTTCCACTAGATGTTGGAACATTGCCACAGGGATTGCTTCCATTCAGCCACTAGAGCAATAGTGGGGTCAGGCACTGATGATGGGCGATTAGGCCTGGCTCGCAGTCGGCGTTCCAATCCATTGCAAAGGTGTTCGATGGGGTTGAGGTCAGGGCTCTGTGCAGGCCAGTCAAGCTCTTCCACACCAATCTTGACAAACCATTTTTGTATGGACCTAGCTTTGTGCACAGGGGCATTGTAATGCTGAAACAGGAAAGGGCCTTCCCCAAACTGTTTCCACAAAGCACAGAATCGTCTAGAACGTAATTTGTCTGCTGTTGCATTAAGTTTTCCCTTCACTAGAACTAAGGGGCCTTGCCCAAACCATGAAAAACAGCCCCAGAAAAGTATTTCCCCTCCACCAAAAATTACAGTTGGCACTATGCATTTGGCCATGTGGCATTCTCTTGGCATCTGACAAACCCAGATTCGTCCGTCGGACTGCCAGATTGTGAAGCATGATTCATCACCCCAGAGAACGCGTTTCCACTGCTCCAGAGTCCAATGGCGGTGAGCTTTACACCACTCGGCATTGCGCATGGTGATATTAGGCTTGTGTGCAGCTGCTCGGCCATGGGACCTATTTCATGAAGCTCCTGACGAACAGATCTTGTGCTGACGTTGCTTCCAGAGGCAGTTTGGAACTTGGTAGTGAGTGTTGCTACCGAGGACAGACAATTTTTACACGTTACATGCTTCAGCACTCGGTGGTACCGTTCTGTGAGCTTGTGTGGCCGACCACTTTGTGGCTGAGCCTTTGTTGCTTCTAGACGTTTCCACTTCACAATAACAGCACTTACAGTTGATCGGGGCAGCTCTAGCAGGACAGAAATCTTACAAACTGACTTGTTGGAAATGTGGAATCCTGTGATGGTGCCACAGTGAAAGTCACTGAGCTCTTCAGTACGGGCCGTTCTACTGCCAATGTTTGTCTATGGCGATTGTATGGCTGTGTGCTCAATTGTTATTCACCTGTTAGCAGCGGGTGTGGCTGAAATAGCCAAATCCAAAAATGTATAGGGGTGTCCACATACTTTTGGCTATACAGTGTATATTTTGTATAGCTGCTACTCTTCCTGGGCCCACACCAAACATGAAACATGACATAATACAGAACATTAATAGACAAGAACAGCTCAAGGACAGAACTACATAAAGAAAGGCACATGTAGCCTGCATATCAATACACACACATAAACTATCTAGGTTAAATACAGGAGAGGTGTTGTGCCGTTAGGTGTTGCTTTATCTGTTTTTTTAAGCCAGGTTTTATTAATTTCAACAATATGAGATGGAAAGGAGTTCCATGCAATAATGGATCTATACAATACTGTGCTCTTTCTTGAATTTGAGGACTGTGAAAAGACCCCTGGTGGCATGTCTGGTAAGGTATGCATGTGTGTCAGAGTTGAATACGCAAACAGTTTGGGATTTTCAACACATGAATGGTTCTTCTAAAAAGCAGAAGTTATGCAGTCAGTCTCTCCTCAACTGTTAGCCAAGAGAGACTGGCATGCATGGTATTTATATCAGCTCTCTGATTACAATGAAGAGCAAGACGTGCCACTCTGTTCTGGGCCAGCTGCAGCTTAACTAGGTCTTTCCTTGCAGCACTCGACCACACGACTGGACAATAATCAATATAAGACAAAACTAGAGCCCGCAGGACTTGCTTTTTGGAGTGTGGTGTCAAAAAAGCAGAGCTTCTTTTTGTTACGGACAGACCTCTCCCCATCTTTACAACCATTGAATCCTTATGTTTTGACCATGACAGTTTACCATCTAAGGTAACACCAAATAATTTAGCCTTCTCAACTTGTTCAACAGCCACACCATTCATCACCAGACTCAGCTGAGGTCTAGAACTTAGAATGATTTGTACCAAATACAATGCACCATAGTTTTAGAGATGTTCTGGACCAGTTTATTACTGGCCACCCATTCCAAAACAGACTGCAACTCTTTATTAAGGGTTTCAGTGACTTCATTATCTGTGGTTTCTGATGCGTATATTGTTTCAGCATACATGGACACATGCTTTGTTTTACGCCGGTGGCAGGTCATTGGTCAAAATAGAAAAGAGTACAGGGCTTAGAGGGCTGCCCTGCGGTACACCACACTTTACATGTTTGACATTAGAGAAGCTTCCATTAAAGAAAACCCTTTGAGTTCTATTAGATAGATAGCTCTGAATCCACAGTATGGCAGAGGTTGAAAAGCTATAACACATAAGTTTTCTCAACAACAAGTTATGGTCAATAATATAAAAGGCTGCACTGAAATCTAACAGTACAGCTCCCACTATCTTCTTATTATCAATTTATTTCAACCAATCATCAGTCATTTGTGTCAGTGCAGTAGATGTTGAGTGCCCTTCTCTATAAGCATGCTGAAAGTCTGTTGTTAATTTGTTTACAGAGAAATAGCATTGTATTTGGTCAAACACCATTTTTTCCAACAGTTTGCTAAGAGCTTGCAGCAAGCTGATCGGTCTGCTGTTAGAGCCATTAAAGGCCGATTTACCGCTCTTGGGTAGCGGAATTACTTCGGCTTCCCTCCAGGCCTGAGGACAAAGACTTTCCTCTGGGCTCAGATTAAAGATAATACAGATAGGAGTGGCTATAGAGTCAGCTACCATACTCAGTAACTTTCAGTAACTTTCCATCTAAGTTGTCAATATTTTTTTCTACCTCTCCCCTACTAACTTTACAAAATTCAAACTTTTCTTTCATTATTCATTTTTTTCTGCGTGAGCACGATGGCTCACTGTTCATTGCTGGTATATCCTGCCTAAATTTGCCCACTTTGCCAACGTAATCATTAAAATAATTGACAACAACAAATGGTTATGTGATGAATAAGCCATCTGATTCGATGAAAGATGGAGTTGAATTCGTCTTTCTGCCCATAATTTATATAATTGATCTTGGCTTCATAAGAATGAGGAAGTGAGGTACCAATACCTTTCAGTGCATATTAATGTATAAACCTGGAAGACTCCAATAATGAATTAAAAGTTATGCCTCACAAGTGATAAAACAATTTCTTAAAAATAAAAAACACATCAAATAAGCACAAAACTATATCTATCAATATATGTGTTTTTACATGTATATTGATTGATTATTTAATCAATTAATGCATCTTATTGTACCCAACGATAAATAACACATTTTTCTAAACCGATCCAATCTGTTAGTTAGACTTATTGCACCCGTTACTGAAATGGTTGTTCCAGTTTAGATGATTTAGGTATTCTCATTATTTCATCCTTCTATCCCTGGCAGTCATTCTGAATGCAGATCGAGGGAATCCACTTTGGCTGGATTCCAATAGGAATTAAATGTCACTTTGCAAGCCAGCATAATGTGACTTGATGCTGGTTTTCTTTATCTTATGCTAGTCACCAGTGTCCAAAACACAGCGAATGCTGATTACCAGGAAAAACACAGCGAAGGCTGGTCACTAGCAAAAACACAGCGAATGCTGATCATCAGCAAAACACAACAAAGGCTGGTCACCAACGAAAACACAACAAAGGCTGGTCTGCCAGCATAACCAGCTAGACTGTGCTGGTTGGCCAGTAGAACCAGTTAGACCATGCTGGTCAGACCAGCTTCATCAGCTCATCAGATCAACTTGACCATCATCAAACCAGCACTGATCAGCATAGACCAGCATGGACCAACTTGAAATATATACTGGTCTATGCTGTTGATTTTCAGAAGGGTGGGCCTACAATTCAATCTGGAGATGAACATAATAGGGATGTATTCCAATCGACTTTCTTATGCTTTAAGGACATTTGCATACTGAGAATGTTGTGGTAATATTAGGTAAACATTTTCTAATGTTCTTGAAATGTTCTAAGGATCTCCAAGACAACATGAAATGTATATGGTGTGAACATCAGTGCAATAATATGTTCAGCCTTAAACAAGTATGATATGAATGTCATGAAAACAGACTTATTTGGAGAATGTGTAACATTACGCAAAATTGTGAGAATGTTCTGTGCAACCTTCATGAATATCAGAAGAATATTCTTGCAATATTATGGGAATGTCCTGTGAAACATAACTTAAACATAGTATGAACGTCATTACAAGTGAGCATATTTTGTGTTTTGGGAACATGTCTCTTGTAATGTATCCACACTGTTCCCACAACATTATTAAATGTTCTGTGAATCTTTAAAGAAAGGCTGTTCTGTCAACCTTATTGCAGAATCGAAGGAATGTTTTTTTTTTACCCTAATATAAACATTATCGGAACGTTAGCACAACTGGACAGTTTAGTGTTTTGGGAACCTATCTCTTGTCATCACCCCACAATGCTCCCACAACCTAAATAAGCATTATGGGGACCTATAAAGAACAGACAAAATGTGTTCTGGGAACGTTATTGTAACATCAAGTGAATGTTTCTTGCACCCTAAAATTTACGTTGTAGAATCATCCGCACAACTGGACAGTTTTTCTGTTTGGGAACATATCTTTTGTGATGTCCCCACAATGTTCCCACCAAAATCATTGCTGGTACATTTTGTTATTACATTATTACATTACGTTATTACATTCTGTTCTGGTCTTTACAGATGTTGTGCACAACATTTGAGTGAATATTAGAACTATCCAAGGATATTTATTTTCTTTTTTTTATTGAAGAAAAAAAAAGATTTTGTTATCAAAAACATTCTTTGAATGTTTTTTGGGGATGTTATCATCCTAATGTGAGATTAAACCCTAACTACAACTTCATGGGAATCTTAGCAAATGTTTTGGCGGAATCTTCCCTCCTTGGGCCATAACAGATATCTGGTGGGATGATCAGATCAGATCCAGCACACCGCAGCCACAGATCCCAGAAGCAGCCCTCACTGCTTATCCAAACATGGATGAATAATATATTTAGCGGCCCATTAGAAGCTCCTGACAACGCGTTAATGGAGGCTGATAAAACCTGGCTAATTCCCAGACAGAGGTTTTGTCACAGCTGATCAAATCATGCCGCTTGCTCGTCATAATTAATTACTGATATGGGGCAGATTGTGAAGTGTGTGCCAAGCACTCAAGTGTCTCCCTCGTTTCTACCCCTCCATCCTCTCGTTCACCCATTACTTCCTTCTCCTAAATCCCATGCCCCAGTAGGAGCATGACTGTTTGGAGTGCCAGATGAGGATATGGATGAGCAGACACCTGCACGTGTGGCTTACATCTACAGTGACTTCTCTCTGAGTTACAGTATATGCTGAAGTGCTAGCATCTCTTTAGAAGAGTAGTAAGGTCAATGTGGTATCTGAGCCTCTTTAATGAGATACATATTTTGCATGAGGCTGGAACGTCTTGTTCTTACATTGCTAATTCTCTTGACTGCACCAACAGCAGCTGTCACATGGATCCCACAGCTCGTTCCCAACATATCTTTCTCTGTTTCAGAATGGCCCCTTGATGTTTCCGTAGTGGCTACGAGACATTCTTGGAACATAAACGGTATCACGGGCCTGATTGCATCAAAGTAGATAAGATACTGTAGGTGGTCTATGTTGCTAGACCTTTATTACATTTAATATTTGTTTTACTATGTTCTCTCTCAGTTTGTACAATGCTCTGACGGCATCCCCATAGTCGTGTGATACATCTGACACCTTCTCTTGTTCATGCCTTATCTTTGTTAAAGTCCGTCTGCTGGGTTATGAGTCATCCTTCATGTAGTCCCGATAGGGATGTCTATTTTCTAAGTAAGACATTGAAGAGGTGGATGGACAAGACGATACAGGCGGGAAGGTTCTGGAAAAGCAGTGTCGATAAAGCTAACAATTAGGGGATGTGAATCAGAATGCTGCTAGGCTAACAGTACAGGGCTCTATTGGACTATTGACATGCTGTCAGTCTGATAATCAATCTCATTGTGTTGAGAGGGCTCAGGGCCCAGCTGTTGACATGCTGACAATTTGGGGCCAATATGCTGAGAGTCTGTGTCCTTATTATCTGTATGCTAAATGTTTGGGTCCTTTGAGTCGATACCCTGAGACTTAGGGGCCTGGCTGATGTCATGTGAACAGTTTGAAGCTTTAGTGTAAATAGGCAGAGGGTCTTAGGGACCCAGATTTTGTATACAAACAGTTTGGGGGGTTTGGTGTTATTTCAGCTGAGAGTTTTGTTTCTTCATTGTTACAATGCTAACACTTTGGGGAACTCCAAAGGATAAAGTGCCAAGTTTCGGGGCTGTGTCTGAGAGTGCTGCTCTTGGCAGGGCAGTGAGGTGTGGAGGAGGAGGTGATGAACAATGATTGTTCCGATCCTCCCTGTGCGATGCCGTGCCCTGCCCTCCGTAAGCCAGAGAACATCAGGAACAGACGGAGAGAAGGGGTGAGGGGGCGGGCGAAGAGGCGATAGACAGAGATTAGGTCCACTGACAAGGCGCTCTACTGTCGCAGAGAGAACGCTCCCAGTTCCTGTTGGATTCGATGGCAGCACTCCAGGAGAGACTCAGGGGGCAAAGTGAAGGGCGCGTGCCACACTGCCACATTTTTAAAACTGACAGGAACCCTTAGAATATCTGTGAGGGAACACAGTACCCCCAGTCTGCCACACATAGTACAGTAGGGGGAATGACTCACTGCTTGGTTTGGTGGTTAATGTTTTTGGCAGGTGCTTTGATGCAGCTGAGGGCTGTGTTTGCTCGCAGTCTATAAAAAAATCTTCAGAATCATGAATAAGCAGTAGCTCTCCACCAGTTGCTAAATTAGATTCATGTGAGAGACAGTCTTTAGGCTGAGGCCCAATGCATTCTCACGATTGCCACTGGAAGGTCTCTCTTCTCTCTCATTCTGACAGGGAAAGGGATTTGGCTCAAGGGTAAGTGTGTGTGTGTGTGTGCATGCGTGCGTGCGTGCGTGTAAAATGGTTAGAAGAAGGGAGGTGAGAGAACAATATCAAGACATGATGAGAGAGAGACCCTGCAGAGTATCCCTAATACCCCTCACCACCCCTCTCCTACCTTGCCAAAGACAAAGCCCTGAGTATGCCACACAGCATGGGCCTACAGAGACTCTCCACATGCATCTGTCCATCCCCCATCACTGACACAGTCTCCCCAGTTTACCAGCTTCAGATGGAAACTGGTACCTGCTGTCCAATGTCTCTTTTCACTGAGCCAGGAAAGGTCAGGGGGGGGAGGAGAAAGACGGATAGAAATAAAGTGTGTTGGTGGGGAGGGGTTGAGGTGGATCATCACTACATGTTGGGTCCACGGGGAGATTTGTATAAATCATATAATCCCCAAATGTTTTTCAAATAACAGTATTGCAGCAGTCTGTTTTTTGGCGAAGTGGTCAATTGTATTGTCTAACTACAGTAAATGATGACAACACATGATTCACGTTTTGAGGGTGTTGGTACTTTTAGCAGCAACAGCCCTGTAAACTTCCCCATGCTACTGCATAGGAACAGATCATTAGACTTTAAATATGTCATGTTCAAAGAAATGACAAGGAGGCGCACATCATGGGGGTGGCAGGTAGCCTAGTGGTTAGAGTGTTGGACTAGCAACCGGAAGGTTGCAAGATCAAATCCCTGAGCTGACAAGATACAAATCTGCCGTTCTGCCCCTGAACAAGGCAGTTAAACCACTGTTCCTAGGCCATCATTGAAAATAAGAATTTGTTCTCAACTGACTTGCCTGGTGAAAAAATTAATCTACGGTAGCACAGTCTTCCTACAGGGACAACTTCACTCCAGAGGGTTCTCATCTCTTTTACAGTCCAGAAATACAGTGGAATTACCATTTTCTATTCCTATTTCCTCTCTCTCTGTCTCCCCTCTCTCCATCCATTTCCTCTCTCTCTGTCTCCCCTCTCTCCATCCATTTCCTCTCTTTCGTATCTCCTCTCTCTCCATCTCCTCTCTTTCTTTTGGGAGAATTTTAAGCATCTGAGATCCACAACAGTGGGATCTTCTGTCCTCTGACATCAGCATGGGGGACGGAGACAGGGAAAGGTACTGTAGGCCTGCAGAAGGAGACTCTCACTCAATTAATTACTGCAATCTTGAGAGATGAAGGAGCTGAGTCAGAGCTGAGTCAGAGCTGAGGCCATCTCCCCCACCAAGAGAAGGAGAATAAAGTGGTCTGAAATCTAATCATAACCCCACACTGACGCAGAGAGCAAGAGAGAGACTCATTAACACCCATCTCTCTCTTGTGATTGCAGATAGTCTAAGCCGTGCTAATTGATATTCTGCTGTTTGTTTGCTATGGGGATTATCTCTCTCTGTGTGTGTGTGCATGCCTGCGTGTACGTGTGTGTCTACTCTGAAAACTCAGCAGGTCCTAATTGCACATATCCATCTCAAACAGGAGCAATGTGGCGAGATGATTATCCCAAATCCTCCCCGAGTCCAAATCAATAGGTAAAGGGAAGAGAAGAAAAAAAGACTGCCAGATACCGACAGACACTGGGAAGTCCATCCACTGCAGTCAACCTCGCCATGGGGATGGCTTTGAACTTCTGTTACCATGCTTAATCTCCCTGTCACACTAAAACAGAGTTTAACTTGCCATAGTAAACACAGAATCTAGAATTGACTGGAGAATGGTGGTGAAACTGAATTCTACTGAGGTGTACGGGAACTCCATCAGAACTCTGGTGACTGTGGAGATTGTGAGAGGATGGGCCGGAGGCTCTCTGGAGCTGCAGTAACTCTTGCTCCAACAGCCACCACCTCCATCACAACACCCATCACCACCGCTCCACACCCACCCTCCACCTACATCTATACTTCCACCTCCTCACCATTCACGGACCCTTTGCCCGCTGTGCGATCACGTAACTATTATTAAGCATGATCATACACCGTATGTAAAGGGATAAACGATTAACAGGTCATACGACTGCTATGACACTGATCTCAATAGCAACAACAAGGAAGTAGAAACAGTCTGCCTCTTCGGTTATTAGAGCTTGGCTGGGTAGTTGGGAGGGATGGTACCGATATTACCATACCCTCCCCTCATCCTCCATTGGCAAGCACTCACAAGGCGACAGTTTTATTTCCTTTTTGCAAGTGCTGCATAAATGTCTAAAACAACAACAACAACGTATGACTCAAACAGTGCCTTCAAAAAGCCTCACTATCCTTAATGACCAATTCAGCCCTTGGATGACATATGCTCTCAAAGTGCTGAGAGAAAGAGGGCTGGTGTCTGAGAGTTACAGCAGTCTTTTTTTACACTGTGATTCCCCACCACACCGCAGCAACTTCACTATATGACTAATGCAGCCCCCTTTGTTTTCTGCTACGAATTAATTGCTGGAGTAATGATATGAAGTGCACATTTAAATATATCGATTTGATTCTTGTTTGATTTGGTAGAGTGGAAATAACAGCGCGGCAGGCGAGCCGGAGCGCCACTATTTATGTACGTGTTAAGTGGCATATGGAAACATGAATTACTCTATAAATCAAAGCAAAAGAGGACTGGGCTGAGAATATGAGAAAACTGATGATAAATACATGTTGAGCTCATTAAGAGGAACATTCCAGCAGCACACAATCCTGATATGGCGAACAGAAACAAATCACCTGATTGTTAACCTGGTTGTGTATGCATTTATCTACTGTATATCAATAGACTATGTATGTACCACTTTACCCCTTTCCTTCCTCGTGCACAAGTAGGCTGTATCACTCTATAAAAACAAATGTCTGTGTGTGGGGGGTGGGGCTTACATCTTTACTTTCATGGTACTCCTTTCCTCCTTAATGTCAGCCTCTGGGATTTTACAAATACTACATGCACAGCACATTTTCTTTTTCGTATCATTTTTTTGAACACCGCGTCTTTTCAGCAAATAGCCAATTTCCCCTTTTGTCCAGTTAATCTTGATTCATCTTTATTAAGGCGTTAGAGAATGAACGGAAAAAAAAGAGAAGCCCTTTCTTTTCTAATAAGCTGCCGACTCCACTACAAGACCAGCCAGTGTGTTATTAGGCTAAGCTAAATGTACTTCCATCACTTTGGGTATTCCTCATTGCTCTCCTGGCGTATCTTCAGCAGTTTTATTATGTGACAAACACATTTTTGCTACAATATGCTGTGTTATTTAATGGAACCATTGTGGTTGAGCTGGTAGGGGATTATGGGTAATCCATGGAGGAACTTTGCAGATAAGTAGAGACATAAAGGCATTAGCAGGAGCCTCTATTCAGGGGAAGAGTTCATTTTCTCTATAAATGTTTGGTCCAGCAATTCATCGCACAAGTGTTAGCTATACTTAAGCATGGATTCTCACAGACGAGTTGGAAACTTTAGAGTTGGAAGAGAAAAGGGGAGAGTGCACACCACAAACAATGGCACACGCAGACACATACAACTCAAATCAAATCAAATGTTATTTGTCACATACACATGGTTAGCAGATGTTAGTGCGAGTGTAGCGAAATGCTTGTGCTTCTAGTTCCGACAATGCAGTAATAACCAACAAGTAATCTAGCTAACAATTCCAAAACTACTACCTTATAGACACAAGTGTAAGGGGATAAAGAATATGTACATAAAGATATATGAATGAGTGATGGTACAGAGCGGCATAGGCAAGATACAGTAGATGGTATTGAGTGCAGTATATACATATGAGATGAGTATGTAAACAAAGTGGCATAGTTAAAGTGGCTAGTGATACATGTATTACATAAGGATGCAGTAGATGATATAGAGTACAGTATATACATATACATATGAGATGAATAATGTAGGGTATGTAAACATTATATTAGGTAGCATTGTTTAAAGTGGCTAGTGATATATTTTACATCATTTCCCATCAATTCCCATTATTAAAGTGGCTG
Organism: Oncorhynchus kisutch; assembly: GCF_002021735.2. NCBI lineage: Eukaryota > Metazoa > Chordata > Actinopteri > Salmoniformes > Salmonidae > Oncorhynchus > Oncorhynchus kisutch. The sequence goes on along the minus strand of NC_034190.2, from coordinate 48,174,288 downwards.
GAGTTGAGTCAGTGTGTTGGCAGCAGCCACTCAATGTTAGTGGTGGCTGTTTAACAGTCTGATGGCCTTGAGATAGAAGCTGTTTTTCAGTCTCTCGGTCCCAGCTTTGATGCACCTGTACTGACCTCGCCTTCTGGATGATAGCGGGGTGAACAGGCAGTGGCTCGGGTGGTTGCTGTCCTTGATGATCTTTATGGCCTTCCTGTGACATTGGGTGGTGTAGGTGTCCTGGAGGGCAGGTAGTTTGCCCCCGGTGATGCGTTGTGCAGACCTCACTACCCTCTGGAGAGCCTTACGGTTGTGGGCGGAGCAGTTGCCGTACCAGGCGGTGATACAGCCCGACAGGATGCTCTCGATTGTGCATCTGTAGAAGTTTGTGAGTGCTTTTGGTGACAAGCCAAATTTCTTCAGCCTCCTGAGGTTGAAGAGGCGCTGCTGCGCCTTCTTCACGAAGCACTTCATGATGACGAAAGTGAGTGCTACGGGGCGGTAGTCGTTTAGCTCAGTTACCTTAGCTTTCTTGGGAACAGGAACAATGGTGGCCCTCTTGAAGCATGTGGGAACAACAGACTGGGATAGGGATTGATTGAATATGTCCGTAAACACACCAGCCAGTTGGTCTGCACATGCTCTGAGGGCGCGGCTGGGGATGCCGTCTGTGCCTGCAGCCTTGCGAGGGTTGACACGTTTAAATGTTTTCCTCACGTCGGCTGCAGTGAAGGAGAGTCCGCATGTTTTAGTTGCGGGCAGTGTCAGTGGCACTGTATTGTCCTCAAAGCGGGCAAAAAAGTTATTTAGTCTGCCTGGGAGCAAGACATCCTGGTCCGTGACGGGGCTGGTTTTCTTTTTGTAATCCGTGATTGACTGTAGACCCTGCCACATACCTCTTGTGTCTGGGCCGTTGAATTGAGATTCTACTTTGTCTCTATACTTACGCTTAGCTTGTTTGATTGCCTTGCGGAGGGAATAGTTATCAATCCCCAACCCCTGTGTCCGTGCGGTTTAAGTTGGTATATCTAAATATGTCATTATTTTGTGTTGTTGTTGCTGCACACTGACAATTGGGGTTGTAAAAACCCTATGAATGTAGAAAAAAAGACTATATTTCATCAAAGGGTGTGTCATGATTCATAGCAAAACATACATTTCCTTCAATTTTCCTACTATTTGACCATAATCATATCTTTTGTAGTGGGCAATTCAGAACGACGTAGATTAATAAAACACAAACAAGCACAGAAAACACTAAAATAGACACTTACTGTATATTAGCATGGGTTGGTTACATTTTGTTGTGGAGAATGTGCAGAAACTCGGCTCTCCCCTAAGGTATAGTTTCTTGTTTCATAATTGAATGTAGTTCAGTAAAAAATCCAAAGACACTGAAATCCCTTTCAATTACTGAATCCCATTCCCTTATAGCTTTACATTTTTCTCACGGTATTCTTTTTTACACAGCCCGGTGAATGACCCATGGGCGTAGTGGAGCCTGATAAATGTTATTAAGACCAAGGACTTCAAAGCCACTTGAAGTTTGCAATTCAGATCCTCTGTTAGGCACATCCATTTCTTCAGTCCCCTGCCGATCTATTTGGCAACTTGTAATGTAGACGGGAGGGAATTGGCAAATGTATTATAACAACTATTTCATGTGTGACAGTTATCCCCTGTCTTTTCAAATTACTGCTCAAGAGGCCTGAGTTTAGGTTTATGAAGAGTTGATAAAAAAAGGAATAAGGAGCGAAACAGCTAAGTGGAGGAACTAAAGCTTAGAGCGCCGTGGGATTTGGAGTCTAGAGCTGAGAATGTAGCGTTCCATGGTTCAATGCTAGCTCTCTGTAAAACTCATTGTTTACAACGGGGACCCTCAGACGGGTTTGCGCAACCTTGAATTTCAACAAAACAAAAGCTAAAAAGGAGGACATTAAATTAAAAACTCAGACAATAAAGAAAAATGCTTAATTTCAGCAGAAACCCAAGAAAGAGACTTGGAAAATGGTCACGGAAAATTAAAACATTTGACTGCTGCCTTATAAGAAACAAATGATTTAATTGAGATAAATTATTCATTAGTGTTTCACAGTCGTAGTTTTAGCTGGGGTTTGAAAAGTTCAATGCAATTTGTGTTTGCAAAATTGATTCATTTTACCGGGAGCCATCCTTGTCGAGCGCAGGGAAACATAAGCACAGCCTATCATAAGCCCCTATGTACTGTAGGGCCAGGTGTTTTTCCTGAACACTTGACATTACCGGGAAAAACTCCCCGTTCCTTGTTACTGTAATAAGAGATGACTGACAACTACATCAGCATAATCAAAGCACATTTCTTAGCTAGCGTCTTCTCGACGTGACATTGCGGAGGCTCACAAGGATCAACCGTATATAACACATCCTCACAGTTATATACCTAAGGCCGTTTTTTTCTGGCCCTATCTGTACAGCGTGTTCTTCTGCTTCTATCATACAGTTGGGTGGTATTTTCTGGGACAGTGGTTCTGATGATCTACTTTCATCTACAGCAGTGGTGGGGATCCACGCTCCAAGAGATGAGCAGCCAGCTCTCAGAATTGTGTAAGATATAGATCAACACTTGATCCACGCCTTGAATAGGGCAACAATTGACAAGAATTTAAATAGTTTTAGTTAATGCTCAACCTGCTAAACTACAACATCTATAGTGTAAATTGTGACTGCTGTGCCTGAGTTAATAATGTGTCTTTTAAGAGGAGGAGTCATTGTGATGCACATCAAGCCTGTCACCTCTCTGTCAGAGAAAGCATTAGCAGGTCAGGCAGCTTTTCAAGACAGCAGGATGGATGACACTGGAAACTAAGAGAAATGTGCTGTCTACTGTGACATCCCAACATGGCCCCTCATGTCACCAGTTCAAGTTTTAATAAAAATCACTGTGGCGTTTGTATCAAGCCTCGAAACCGACAGCTTGACAACAGGCCTTTCATCTCCTACGCGAAGACTCTCAAAACTCACAATAGACTTTAGAGAAAAAAATGAAAACAATGCAGAGAAACGTTTTTAAGGTGTGAGCCGGAGCCAGCGAGTGCTGATTTGAGGAGAGCTGCTCTCACCTACGGTGGCCTGCTAGTTAAACATAGCCCAGCACATCCTCACATGCTCTTTTAGACATGTTGCCGCAGCCCTCTGGAGGGCATTGTCACGGTGACAGTGACAAGAGGGCCCAGGTAGTAGAAGCACTGTCAGCGCTCATTTGGCTCAACTCGTTAAGGAATGAAAAAAATTTAAAAAAGTTTTGACAGTGTGGAGGAGAGCATCTCTTCTCTCTTCTCCTCTGAAGGGGGAAGGGGGGTGGCGGGTGACGGTCGCGTTTGAGCTGCGAACCTGTGCGACACAGCTGTATTTTCTGCTGCTAATGACTCCTTACAGGAAGTGGATCAGAGCTGAATGCTTTTCATGAGTCGCAGAGCCGATCACAGATGCTCTCCCCCAGCTCCCCCACACCGC